>NC_071102.1:45767500-45970000 GCF_024256425.1 Clarias gariepinus | reverse complement strand
CTTTAATGGCTTAAGTTCCTATCGATGTGTTAATTATGCTGTTTACTGCGTCACTGCGCTTTTCTACCACTTGAGGGCAGCAGAGACCTGTAACACCAATATTGCACACAATCACTAACATTTATGCATTTTATATACAGAGGGCCCCAAAAACACACATCAACATCAAAAATATACACTTCTCTCCTGACGCTCACGTGACAGCAGCAACAATGGTGCGACTACTGACTTCTTTAAAGCAAACGTAATACTACCCACTGCTGTGTGTACATGTGTGTACATTTTTTTGGACTCCTCTGTATTTATAATATGGAGGGCATTGGTGGCTCATTGGTAGGTTTCCCGTCTTGCATGCGGAGTGTTCGGGTTAGATTTCCAGCCAATGCAAACCCAAACCTCAGCAACTGGATGCAATGTCGGTCCCAAGCCCGGAAAGAATGAAGAGGGAGGGGTCGAGTCAGGGAGGGTGTAAAGTCTGTGCCAAGTTGTGCCCACTTCAAGTGGTGACCTCTTGATGGGAGCAACTGAAAGACTTACAACAGCAGCAGATCTTTTAACTTCTGTAAGTGTGTGAGGTGGAGCCTCACGATCCGATTGAGATCTGGAGGATTTGGAGGCGGAGTCAACACCTCAAACTCTGTCATGTTCCTCAAACGGTTCCTGAACAGTGTGTGTGCGGTGTGTTAGTGTTTTATCAGAGTGGTGAAAAAGGACGTTGACGTCAGGGAACAACGTGAAGGGGTGTAACTCCTGAAGGTGGGCGTGTTGGAGTAACATCCACATGAAGGGCAGGACCGGAGAACATCGCGCAGAGCATCACACTGTCTCTGCCGGCTCACCTTCTTACCATAGTGCAGACAGACGCACACACACACGGCCAGGCAGCCAACCACATGACGTAAAAGAAAAATTAGCGTGTCAAATTTTTAGAGTTTTGACCTTTTTAATATAGAAAAAAAGTGCTTTAACCTAAGGGACGTCTTTATCAAAGCGCTCCCTGCTTTCTGTACGAGTTCTGGTTGTATGGTTCCGATCCGTCCTGTTCCCGCAGTCACTTTATACCATGTGTATCATTATTTAGATGAGACGAGGAGCTGCTGGTGTATTTGCCTCGTGTACGGATCGATGGTCCTGCGTCACTGCTTTGACAGTCTGAACGCTTTCTTCTCTTTAATCGCAGTATCGGTGTCTCGGGCGTGACCCGAAAAAACCGCCTCGTTAACCCTCGCCTCGTCTCCCCCGAGAGTCAGAGGGATGGAGCCGACTCTGCGTCCGCTCTTCATCGAGCCGTGTCCATTTCTGCCAGCTCTAGGAAGACGATAGCCTCCCGGGGCAGGATGTGGGGCAGGCGGGATGTGGAGGGGGGGTGATGTGGGGGAAGTGTTAAGGAGAGGGTGGAGATCCTCAACACGCCCACACAGACACGTCTCATCACGTTTTCGCTTCGGGAGCCGAGACACTGGGTGAAGGTTTTCTGAGTCAGTGCAGTGTGAACATTAACAGGTCGCTCGGCACTGTCAATAAAGTTGACCTTTGACCTTCCGCACATGGGCTGACCTCATTAATCCCACAGCTGCTACAGGATGGAAATATTGACTTCCTGCAGACTGGACAACAGACTAAACCAGTGTCTGTATCTGTTTGAGTTTAGTTGATTATCTAGTTTGACGTTTTTGTAGTTTTATTTTGGGTTAATTAGAATCGTTCTAGGTTTTGATTAGTTAAATGACCAAATACTTAAATTTCATCCCAACTTGGAGGTTTTTTTTTTCAGGGTAAAACTGATTGATCTCCATGACCCCAGCTTTAGACTGTATCTCCATAGAATTTTATGTATTTTGTGTAGCGCTTATTTTCTAGCTTAAATTTTGTTTAGCTGAACTTGAACTTAGATTAGTTTTTTTTTTTTTACCTTAAATGTTTTTAATATAATCTTATCCAGTCTAATCTTATTTGGTCTAAATAGATTTTCAGTTGGATAAATTTTGTAATAAAAATGCAATACATTTTTTTGGGTAAGGATTTATACATTTGTATAGATTTTGTGTACTCAATATTTTTGCCTTTTAATAATTTTATTTCATCACATTGTAAATATTGTGTAATTGTATTAGATTAGACAGTGCTCTTTGGGAATCAAAAATTTTTAATATTCTAATTTTTTTAGGCTTTTTTTTCAGATTTAATGTGCGATTATAAGTGTGTGTGTGTGAGGGAGAGAAAGAGAGAGAGAGAATCATTCAGGAAAATACATTATCTCTCTTTTGGTCACAGATGTGGAAACTGTTATCTCTTTTGAACACAGAGTGCTCTTATCATTTATCTGCCCTCTGTGATAGCGTCGTGTCGTCCGGCAGCAGGAAGCCGATCGCAGCTACAAAAACACACTGTGCTAATCACTACACACACATCTTGTATACAGGCTTATCTCTGTATGTCTTACAGATTGTGGTTTTCTCACAAAATTGCATTCCACATACAGTCAAGGCACAAAGTGGATAAAGTTCTTTGTTTTTGATCTAAATGTTTTACACCTACAGTTCTGTGTATACAACAAACCACAATATTCTACAGACAATATCAATGATAATGCATGCTATTCACAATACTGTTGTCCAAAACAATATTCTACCTAAATGAAAATCAAAACACTAATTTCATAGAAGGTAACAAATTTCGAGATACATAAAAATCTAACTAGCCAAAATGTTTAAATCACACATCTAGCTACACAAATGTCCCTATATAAAGTTCTAGCTATAAGAAAATTCGAACTTTTAACTAGACACAAATCTAACTAAACAGATGTAAGCCAGCTATAATCTAACTACACCATATTCAAGTTAGATAAAATTTTAATTAGGCAAAAGCCTCCAAAGAGAAAATCTTGATGGACAAAAATTGAACTTGAAAAAATGTGCACAAATTAAACTAGATTTGCCAGCTTTAGACTAGTTAGTTTTAGCTGTTTTTAATCTTATTCAGGGAGCTACGACATCCTAGATAAGTGATTATTATTATTATTATTTTGGACTTGCAGCAATTCTACTTAGTTTGAGAACAAATCAGTTTAAAGCACCAAACAGGAATTTCATTTATTTGAGATTGAAATGTTTTTAAGGAACGTTAACTTGAAAACCTTTTAAAATATTAGATATTAGCATATGTTTAAAATAGACATAAAATAGAATTGAATAAAATAATTTAGCATTTTTTCTAGCCAGGTTTTATGAATAAAAAGACTCTTACTTGGTCCCTTTTTAATTTAATTTCTTTTAAATATTGTTTTCATGCTAGAATCAAGTTTTTTAAGATTAAAAATGTCTGGCTTTTGTTCATTATTTTATGTTTACATGGATGATCCATGTATGATCCGTGGATGATCCCATGGATGATCTATTTGCTCTACCTCAGTTCAGCTCTGTGTACTGGTCGGTGCATTATTGTCACAGTGTATTGTACTATTCGCACAAGTGCACTTTATGTTGACTTTTTGTCTAGCTCTTGGCTAGTTTTGTTAATTTGGTCAGTTTGGTCCAGGAGGAACGGTGTTTTTTTTCCCCAGTGTGTTTACTTGCTGTAACGTGCAGATCATAAATTAATTTTTTATTAACTATCTTTATCATATTGTCTCCACACGGCTTTAAGAGTGTGTAATATCTGTTTACTGGTCGTGCAGGTGTCGGGGAAAAGAAGCAGCAGTCGAAGAAGGAGAAGATGAAGGAAAGGCGAGAGCGATGGCTCAACAGTGAGTGTCCTAATAAAGATAATGTGAAGTATTACACACACTTTCAAAACACTTACTCTGGTTGAAAGTGCTGAAATTCTGTCGTTAACTTGTGAAATTACCTTCCTTGATCTCAAAGTTTGTATCCACATGTTTATTTTGTTTTATTTAAGAAGCTAATTATGAGAACATAATTTTATGTTTTTTATAATTTTATAAGGTTTCATTTTTTGGTTTTATAATAAGTTATTACACATTAGAATCCAGATCTTTAGATTTATCATTTATCCACACAAACTTGTATCTAGGTGACAACTGAACTGGACAAAATTCTAATAGCACAAATTTAGGTTTTGCTAGATCTAACTCTGATTGGAAAATTCTTTTAACTAGATAACTTAGATTAGATTAGATATTTTTCATTCAATTCCAAATAGTACATATATTTCTAGTTAACTGAGCAAAAATCTAGCTAGTGGTGCAACTAACTAAACAACCACAATTACAAAAAAAAAAAAAAAAAACACAGCAATGCAGAATTCTAAATGGACAGTTATTTCTTTTAAACATTTTATTTGGTCATGAAAAAATGTGATTTAAAAAAGTTTACACACCTTTAATTCAGAATTAAAAGTATTCAATTTATCTGGTTCTCATTTTTAAATCAGATTTAATTTTGATATATAATTTAAGCTGGACAACACCAGATTTCACACAGATAAATGTAAATACAAAAATAATCTAAATAGATAAATCAAAAGCATAGACAAAAAAAATCCATCTTTTATTTAAAATGAAAATTGACATTCTTCACTAACTTCTTGCGTAATATTCAGGTCCTTTACTTTTAAAATGCATACAGAGAGTCATTACACGATTGTCATTATTAAACATTAAAACAGTTTACCTCAAACTTTAGAATTATTGTAATAATTGAATAATATTTTTAGAGATATGTCAAATGTTTTTGTTCTGGTTTTAGACAAATTATTTGTTTTTTTTTTTATAATTATTAAACATTTCTTAAATACATACATTATGATTTTAGAACATTTACATATAATTAACACTTTAGTCATCACTGTACTTTAGATTGACTTTATATGATGCAAAGTCATATGATTATTTTATGTGTAGATAATGAGTGAGTACATGTATCTACTGTAAAGTAGTGAAAGCCGTTACACATTTCATTTGATGCTTAACTAAATAAACACTAAAATGAGTTTCATAAATTCATAGAGTTTTGATATGTCTGTTTCTCTGCATTTATTTATGTTAATAATTGCTACATTTCTAAAATAGGTCTTATCATGTCATAAAACTTTGCTTTTTTTGCAATAGTCTATAGTGTGTGTGTGTGTGTGTGATGTTCCTCTCCTTTACCCGTAACTGTGCTCATTAGAAATAGAATCTGCGAGCCGGTCGATGAGGCGTGTAACACAAGCTTCAGCTGCAGTAATTAGCATCAGGTCTTAATAGAGGTTGTGTGTGTGTGTGTGTGTGTGTGTGTGTGCGCAGCCTGAAGCAGGAGGATGACACTCCCGCCTCCCCAACACCCCCCACACATACACACACACACACACACACACACCGCTATTAGAGACGTGTTAATCGATTTCACTGTCACAGAAAAGCAAACTGACCTCTGTGACAGGGGCCGCTGGTTCTGATACACACCGCGATAAAGGACGAAACCTCCAGATTAAGGACAAACTGTTCCAGCTGGAGGGTCATCTTTTAGAAATTTGACTTTATAACCATAAATGACAAGAGGATATAAATTATTTTAAAGTTTGTGATGTCACAGTCATTTGCACTTGGCATTCTGTGAGAGAATGTAGAGATTTCACGAGAGGGAAAAGTGCTTTAGGAGAAGATTCACAGGGGACAGGGATGATCGTAGCCTTAAGAGGATTGTGAAGCAAAGTCAATTCATGTGAGGTGAGGCTGAAGTCAGAGCATCAAGAGCCACCACACACACACACACACACACACACACACACACACGTCTTCAGGAAACGGGCTGCAACTGTTAGATTAGTAGTATCAACACACTCCTGAACCAGAGACAACATCAGGAGTGTCTTACCTGAGCTGAGGAGGAAAAGAACTGGGCTGTTGCTCAGTCCTCTTTTCAGATGAAAATATATTTTGTAATTTATTTGGACTTGAAGCTCCCAGAGTCTGGAGGAAAAGAGGAGAGTCCAATCTGTCTAAAGTCCAGTGTGAAGTTCCCACAGGCAGTGATGTTTTCCTTTTCATACAGGAGTGTGAGCTCCAGAGCTACTTTAACACTAACTGGTTTCCCCACCATTACATTATTGGGCTCGACTGGCCAGCCAACTCCCCTGACCTGAACTCTGTATGGAGTCTATGAGCGATTGAGATGAGAGTCCCACAGGCTGATCGCCTCAGTAACACAGGATCGTGCGCTGAAGTACTGAGGGCGTGAATCAGGAGTACTTTGAACAATGTCTGTGTTGTGAATCATTTTTGATTGATTTAGAAGTTGTCTCATTGATTGATTTAGTCTAATATTTTAAGATACTGGATTTTTCTTAATTGTTTTGAGTTTGTGTTTCTCGGTAGAGATCAGCGCCATTAAATTGGCCCATAAGAAGCAGGCGGAGCTTAAACGCCGCAGGGCCACGCCCGTCGTCGGGGATATGAGGACATTGGCTGATGCACTTCCTGAGCTCCGCCCTTTCATCAGAGCGCCCGCCTCTAGGAAACAGAAAGGGTACTTCCTGCACTTGCACTTTTTACGCACACGCACACACACACACACACACATCACTTGATTAAAATACACATTTTAATACATTGCTATAACCTTATTAACATCTTCTGCTTTGTTCCTCTCTCTCTGGTCTGTGCCTCTCTGTCTCTTTCTCTCTTTGCCTCTGTCTTTTTGTCTCTCTCTCTCTCTTCATCTGTCTGTCTCTGCCTGTCTCTCTCTCTGTCTGTTTCTCTCTCTTTCTATATCTTTGTCTCTGTCTTTCAGCGTGGTGAAGACGAAAGCAGAACCCACAGATTTCTGTCAGATGAAGCCAGCACAGAAACGCAAACTGCTGTAAGACACGATCACACAAAATCACACAAAAAAAATGTGTGTGTATAAGTGTGTGTAAGTGTTTGTGTTCTTTGTGTTTTGATTGGATTTACAGTGAGATGGAGACGTCCCGCTTCAGTGAGGCCATGAAGGACTCCACCTTTAAGGCCAACCCCCTGACTGTGATTGGTGAACACCTGAGGAAACGCCTCAGACAGGAAGATGAGCAGAGTTAACCCCGCCTACTTTCTCCAGATGGACTCACAGTCACACGGACGTTGTGATCTGAGTGCTGCTCGGTTTCCCCTACCGGACGCGCGTGTGTGTGTGTGTGTGGGTGGGTGTGTGGGGGAGAGAGAGAATGCCTGTCTTTGCCTGAGCTCCCACTATCACTGCCAGTGCTGGAGGTAAGAAGAATGAGATCCTGAAGATGTTTCTCAGCAGTAAAGTGTCTCTGATGCACCGTGAGCAGGAGATCATGTCATCATCATCTCTACAGTTCTGCTCAAAAAGATTGTAATATTAAAGAAACAGAAGAAGCGTACAGTCAGTTCCCAGGTGTTCATCTTAAAGGGGAGCTGTGTTTGTCTCTCTGTGCTCAGGTGTGTGTGTTTGTGTGAGTAAAATCATGTGTACACATTCAGTACACACTCCAAAACATCAGTGTGTTGTTTTTCCTTTCTCTCCTACACATACAATGACTCCAAAAAGTATTTATTTAGCCACCAGTTGTGGCTAAATAAATTTATTTAGCCACAAGTTCTCACACTTAAAAAGATGAGAGAGGCCTGTAATGTTCATCATAGGTATACCTCAACTATGAGAGGCAAAATAAGAAAAATAATCCAGAAAATCACATTGTAGGATTTTTATTGAATTAAATGGTAAATTCCTCAGAGAGTTTCCTCTTCACACTCACACACAAACAGCGCCTACGCGCATAAACGGAAAATCTGTCTGGATTTATTTTTACTTTTTTAAAAAGTAAAGTGCAGGTTAATTTTTTATTTCTACTTTTTATATTGTATTAATTGTTTTTATGTATTTACTTTTTTGGGTTGTGGAACGAATAATGTGAGTTTCCATTATTTTTTTATGGGAAATTTGCTTTGATGTAAGAGTGTTTCGCAGGGCTCGCTAAATTTCAGAATCCCTGGTAGCCCTTCGGGCAGGCACTCTTTGGTTTTTGGTAGCCTAAAATAAATTTTAGTAGCCCAAATAAAAGATTATTTTTTAAGTATAATATTTTTCGTAAAGGAAACAAAAAATCAATTATATAAACACAAATTACAACAACTTTATAAAGATATTTGGTTCTAATTTAACAGAAATTTTTATGAGCTTGTAAGAACTGTGAAATGAGTCAGAATTTGAGGAAAACTCACGACACACCCGGCAGAACATTATTTAGCTTGTCATATTTCAGCCACAGAAATTTTTTTTTCCATGAAACCAAAAAGCTTTTTTTGCCTCATGTCTAATTTGTCATAACTTTTCCACTTTGTGGTAGGCTTTTCTTTAGCTTTCCCTTCTCCACCCTGACCGGTCTTATTTGGCTCAGCAGAACTAAAATACCTGCGTAATTTTTTACACATGCACACACATAACGGTCATCGATTTTTGTCGTTCTCTGTGCAATCAACCTCTATCACATGTTCAAGCTTGCGGTGGGAGATTTCACTTGTCATGTTTAAATAGTAAGCTAATAAGTGATAAGGCAATGTCAGAGGAATTGGTGAGAAATTAATCCGTCACTGACCAAACAGTACTGCCACTCTCTATACACAGTTCACGTGATCGCAAAGTAAAAGTAAAAAACAAGTGCGAATTCAAACGCGATTGCAATATTTCACATATTGACAGTGGCTCATTGATGCCCGAAAATGACAAAATTACCCAGCTACATTTGCGAAAGAATGCAAAAACATTGACATATATGTTTCCTTCCCATTATAGCCCGACGGGCAGGGCTGAGATAGATTTTGGTAGCCCGACTGGAAGACACAAGAGCCCCGGGATGTCGGGCTAGTGATTTTGCGAGTGATTTAGTGAATACGAGCCCGCTTCCCGAACGAATTATGCTCATAATCCAAGGTTCCACTGTATTTGGTTACCTACAAACAAGCAACGTTTCTGGATCTCACAAACCTGTAACAACTTCTTTAAGAGGCTCCTCTGTCCTCCACTCATAACCTGTATTAATGACATCTGTTATCAGTATAACAGTTGAGGTATACCTCTAATGAAAATTACAGGCCTCGCTCATCTTTTTAAGAAGTAGAACTTCCACAGTTGGTGGCTGACTAAATACTTTTTTGCCCCACTGTACTTTATGTCCATGCCGAGTGTATGTTAGTGTTCTGAGGTGAATCAACGCAGGAAGTGCACTTTCTGAAAGCCGCAGGACTGAAGGGGATCGGTTGTGACTGGGGAAACACTGACGCCCCGTCAGGCTCCTGACAGACTAATGTGATCAATAGAGAGAGAGAGAGGCCATTAGCTTTCATTAATAAACCATCAGAAAGAGGCAGATGCAAGTTGGCTGAACAACAACATCGTGGCACGTCATGTCACAAGCACAGAGTCTGACTGGCTCACGTTCAGTGTTCCTGTGTAACACAAATTAATGTATATGGATAAGAATGAGCAAAAGGCCGACGTCAGATCAGCTTTACGTTATTGTTGAGATAAAATATGAGTTTAAGGTAAGAAATCAATAGCTTTTATGGTACTTTAGTACATGGACAGTAATAAAGTGCATGTGTGTGTTTAAGGAAAACGATCAGCGCTGGCCAGGTGTGATTAAGGGGACTTGCTGTCCCCATTCCGAAGGTGATTATTTTCTAATTACAGCATGTCCTAAAGTGTTTTATTCCTCTTAAATCTCAGCTCTGTCCCACAATGTTTATTTATTAAAGAGTTCATACTCTTTTATCTATTTATAAAGTTCCTGGTTCCTGTTCCCACGGTAACAGTCGCTCTCTCACCAGCCTCCTCTTTTCTGTCTCTGCAAGAAAAAATTTAATGCTGAAAACAATTACAAAACACCAATACTAGAGGCTCCTTCCATAATTGTTAATAAACATCATATCAGATCAATAAACAGATAGATAGATTGAGTATTTATTAGTTCTGAAATATACATTTTTAAAAATCCATGTACATTGGGTGCACACTGCAAATGTCCCTGTAAACACTGTTGCTATGGAAACTGTAACAAAGTACATTATTATACTGTAAACTGGTGCTACTCTCTGAACCACCGTTAAGAAGAATTAATCTACACCTTCTGACCAATCAGGAGGCAGGATTCAACAGCTCTGTGGTATAACTGTGTAAATGAATCAAACCCCAAATTTCTGTCATCCATCATGTTTAATAATCCGAGGTAGCGTTATTTAATTATGAAACGCGAGACAATGTGGGACACTTATATAAGGAATTTCTATAAGAACTACAAGCCGTGCGATATCTAGAACACGTGTGTAGGGAATAAAGAGTCGTTTAAGATTAAGTGATGACATAATCAAGAAGAGACTTTTTCTGTCTCACTGCCTAAATTAATTAGATAATTATTCTTAGAAAGCAAGCACAAAGCAAATAGTTTGACCTACCTGCTTATTCGATAACACCCATCCCCCGCCATGCAGACAGTGTCATCTAATTTAGGTGCTTCTATCGACCGAGCATCCCAACCCACCTGCTGTTCATTCCAGCAAAACAGGAAACTGAGACTAGTCGCTGAGAAATAAAAGTGTTTTTGCTGTTTTTTCTGCCTTTAAAAAAGTTTTTAGTTCAGACTATTTTTAAAGCTTATTGCTTTCCTCCCAAGTTTTTTTTATTGAAACATTATTACACATATGTACTACTCAGATTTTTTAAATAAATGTATCCAATAACACAGCTTATAAAATGAAGCAATGAAAATGTCCAGCATCAACTGTTTTTCCACACTTACAATCAATGCAGCTGTAGAAATTAAGTAAAAAAAATTAACTTACTACTTCATATAACTGACAGTTAATTTTTTATGTATTACAAAATAAATAAATTTTATCTTATGCTTTGATCCTCCTTGTATTGTGAAAAAGTGCGGTCAATAAATTTGTCCAATCACATTCAGTAAAATGAAACTATCTGCACTTGACATTGAGCCCGACAGACTCGCCCTCCACTGAGAGAAAATTATTATATAGTATCATTTTACATTTTAGGGGAGACTGTGGACAGTTGCAATATGTCTTTTTCCTCCAGTCAGACATACACTCAGTTAGACACTCATACTGCACATGCTCAGTTGGACCCACCACCAGAGAAAAGGAGACCATTTTAACATTAGCCTACTGAAAAAATAAACATACATTTATTTTACTGTATGAAAATTATTTTTCTTTTTACATAAGCAGTATGTTTGTTATACAGTCTTGACCTTTTGTGCGAATTCATCAATCGTTACTCAACTTGATTCACTGTTGTGTCAACCTCTGAGTGTTAGCATGTGTCATGGTTAGTGTGATTAGCTAGCACATGGTGTTCTGTCATCGCTGGCTGCGTGGCGTACAAGCTGTTGCAGCTCATTGTTCACAAGCCTAAGCAGTCGTGGGAAAGCAGAACACACGCAGTACTGTATGTTTCACAACATTTAAGACTCTGTACAGGAGCACGTCCGCATTGTCTGCCTGGATAGTTAATCTCAATCGTGAGAAGTGTGGCTACAGTGCTGGATGTGGCGGGCCTGGAGACTCAGAGACTGACAACGCCAGGAGAGTTTTTAATATGCACCATGACTGTGATTCTGTGACTGTGAATTTTCCTTTTTAAAAAATGATTGGAAATGTTTAGATGGCAGAATTGTTTGTTGTTGCGGTTGCTGCTCTTCAAATTCTTAATTTGAATTGAATAGCAACTGTAACATCTGGAGACTGACTCAAGGTAAGGATAAACCAACCAAACTCTTACTTCACAAATATTACTAAATAAATTAATAATATCCTTATTGTGACAAAAAAAGAGTTACTGTAACTAAAACTTAAAATAAATTTTATGTATTTTTTATCATGTTGCAACCTCTGACTCAAATAAATCCTGTAAATAACATATCCTGTGTAATCACCTGTGCATGGTATGTGTTATGTACAAGCATATTTTTTCAGATACCAATGTGTCATTAACAAACAGACGGAAACAGTTTGGATGTTTCAGTCTAAGTTCCAGTCTCTGAGTAGCTGAGATAAAAGCAGAACATATATGTCCTATACTTTATACAAGAATCTGTCCAAAACTTTGAAGAATAAAC
This sequence comes from Clarias gariepinus, assembly GCF_024256425.1. Classification (NCBI taxonomy): domain Eukaryota; kingdom Metazoa; phylum Chordata; class Actinopteri; order Siluriformes; family Clariidae; genus Clarias; species Clarias gariepinus. The sequence continues at coordinate 45,957,922 of NC_071102.1, read as the reverse complement.
CCCTTAAGACAGAATTAATAGATGAAGAGTAAATGTATTTATCCACCCATGATCTGATCACATGATTTTATGCTTTGCAGTCTTTCCTTTAATTAGTATTTAATTTCACTTTCCTCTTATCGTCATGCACATTTTTTTTTACTCCTGTTTTTTATTGTAAGATAAAGGAACAAATATACTGTTACCCCCATGAGACTAATCTGTGTTTTCTTTGTGTTTTATAATAACTGACTTTACCTTTGTACTTTATAATAGCTAACATTGTGTGTGTGTGTGTGTGTGTGTGTGTTCAGAACAAAAATAAAGCCATTATAGTCAAATGGCCTGAATTATAACCCTGGTTTATGTATTATTATTATTATTCGAGCTACTGTACATGGACGAAGACGTTAAGCTCCTCCCCTCCTCCACAATGACGTCACATGTGCTGCGTATTTTCATAAGTAGTTCTATATTCAGAACCATATTTTTTTTCTAAATGAGCTTTATTAATAAATGTAATACACTAATATTAATTTAATTACATTTTAATATGGTTCCTATTTGTAATTAAAGGCTTATTACTAAAAAAATGTGTTAAACCGATGATTGATTTTCTGTTGAAAAACATTGTGTATTTATGGTAATTTCTCAATTAAACAGTGAATGATAATATTTTTTAGATAAACATTTTCCTAGAAGTGTTATCTGACCAGAGTTTTCACTGTGAAATAAATATTTTAACTGAAATTGCAGTTCAGGTCTTTGAACGTCATATGCAAATGTATGCAAAGAAGAACATCATTGGCTGTTATGAATAATTCATTAGGTGGGCGGAGCTGCTGTTTATCATCTTGCTCATCCTACACTTAGAGTTTTGATCAGAATATATACTTTAAAAACACGGAATATCTTTCACAGTGCCCGAACAGGTGAGCGGGTTTTTTTTCCTCTCAGTGATTAAAATGGACAATGAAAACGTGTGCGCTCGGTATCCAACCAATAGCGTGGCGCAACGCACCTGTCACACGATTATCACGCAATAAGAACGCGTCTGTGTTTTAGAGCCCGCCCACTTTGTCGCCAATCAGCGACGCCGCGCGCGTCCGAGGTCCCGCCTTCTCTTTTCAACGTCCCGCAGCTCTCACATTAACGGAGCCGCCTCAGGAATTACACGCGCTCTCGTGTCACGCAGGTTTTAGATTTATATATTTATTTTCGATACATTTACGTATTTCAAGATATTTGTGAAGTCTGTCAGGAAACAATATTTGTTTTAGTTATTTTATGACTTAAATATTAATTCCTTTTGGCGCGTCGTGATTGTGTGTGTATGTGTGTGTGTGTGACAGGAGTGGAGTGTTAGCTTAGCTTCACACCAACGTCTCGAGCCCTTTTTTCTCTTCAGAGCGACCGTGAGTATATCTTTTTTTTTTTTTTTCATTTTAAAATGAGTCACACTACGAGAATTGTTTAACGAAATATTCTAACGTTTCTGTCAGAAATTAGTCGATGTTCTCTATTTTTATTTATTTATTTATTTATTTATATTTATTCACTCATTCATTTCTCTGAGGTGAAGGAAAAACGTGACGCTCGTGCGGGCGGCGCGCGTTTGAAAGCCCCAGTCGCGCGCGCGGCGCAAGGCACGCGCGCACTGCATCTTCCCCGTGCGCCCCAAATAAAGCAGCGCGCGCTGACCGTCTGATCTAAGCGATGCGCGCGCGCGCGTTAATGGAATCACGAGCGCATTACAGGCTGCAGTGTGAAGTAATGGGAGTGATGTGCGTCTAAAAAGAAAAGTGTTCACTGAGCACTAAGTGGGTTTGAGATGGTATCAGATCACATCCTAATAGATAGATAGATAGATAAAGTCCAGATATACAGCAGCAGAAGAGACAGTAACACGCAGGCAGGTTGTAGATGTGATTACACACTGTATATCTTACACACAGTCAGTACACACAGGGTGAGAATGTGAGAACTGATCAGAAGTTACTATGCTAAGAAAAATAAACACAGGAGATATAAAAAGCATAAAATTATAAAACTTATAATATAAATATATACACATAAAACCTTTTTAGTCCCTGAGGAAATTGTTGTGCCAGAGACTACTCCAAAAGCAAAGTGAGTAAAATATATGCAATGAAGTGAAGTAATGAATAAAGTAAAATAAAAATAATCCACTAACCAGACATAAGATGCAGCAACCATCAAAATAGAATGCAGCAACTGATAGCAATAGAGCAGCGGAAACCAGATTCTAATGTAGAATTTATGTAGCAACAGTGATGAGTAATATTTCTAAATGATATTTTTAATTGATATTGCACACAATATTGCTAAATCATATTGCACATGATATTGAGGAACCCAGGCATATAGATTTCAGAGGTACGGCTAGTGCACCTATTGGTACTAGGTGGTGACCATTATTTTAGCTCACAAGTTACAAGTCACAAGTTAAAAAAAGTGAACTAATAAGTGAAATAACATTAACTGCAGTGTGCAATTTGTGCAAAGTGAGAACAGTGCAAATAGTATTAAGTGTGTAAAGAACAGGATAAAAGTGACACTGAAACTGAGTCTCTGTGACAAATATGTAATAGAGAGAGTAACTGAGCAGACCCTGAAGCTAACAGAGTTATGCATGTAGCCCGGTGATGTATATAGCATAATAACTGTGCAGAATAAAAGCCGGAGTGCTCAGTGAGTGTGTATTTGATTGAGATCGAACATGCACTGTGAACATCTTGTTTGTTCTCGTGTGGTAAAAAATAAACTTCTAAACTTCATGTTAATAAATGCTGCTTGTTGATAAAAATGGCATACTGACACCTCTTATCACAGTGTTTACGCTTTCATCAAATTTCAGATGTAATCTAGAACCCTCTTTAGAGTCAGTTTTACAAAGTTGATTATATTCCCGTAACAACATGTCTCGAAGTGTTGTAATCAGTTTATACCCCAGCAATTTGCCAGTTCCTACAGTTATTACAGACACAATGTACATTTTATTTGTTTTTAGTTACCTTTAATACTATTAAACTTCCACAAGACGTGTATTCACTCATTTCAACTCATTTCCTCACCAACCTCTCTTTTTTTTTCTTTATTGAATTTAATAATCTTTTTCTTTCACTGAGAAACTGTTAAAACTGTAATACCCCGTTGTTTTTTTTTGGGCAGTCGTGTTCGGGGGCGGTACGTTGGCGTAGTGGTTAGCACCGTCGGTTTGCATCTCCAGGTTTTGAGTTCGATTCCTGCCTCAGGGTCTGTGTACATGGAATTTGCAATTTCTTCCTGTGCTTTATGGATTTCCTTCAGGTACTTCAGTTTCCTTCCACTGACATGCAGATTAGCTGTTTTTAATACGGCACAAGGACACACATCTTTTCCGAATGTGCTTATTTCGCCCAGAGAGGTTTGAGGTGTTTCTCCACACGATAAAATACTAAACCGGTACATAATGAAGCAGAGAAAGAAAAGTTGAGGTGAGGTTAAATCTGATGAAACAATCATCACATGCCTGTTCCAGTCAGGCTCGGGTTGTGAGTGGTGAGCAGGAGATCACGTCACACGTCTTTTTATCTGTCCAACATATCTGTCAGCAGCGTGTAGCGTCTCGTCTGCGTTCCTTTACATATCCTCCAAGTCATTCTCCTTTTTAAAAAAACGTTTATTTTCTGCTCCAGTCTGTTAGACTTTCATTAAATAATTATTGAAAGTCAAAGCAACACTTTTCATAAACTTCGAATTTATGACTTCTGGCCTGCTCGGGATGGACAAAGCAGTAATGTTGGCTTTCTCATGGCAAGTGTCACACTTAAGGACTGGTGGCGATTATATTTTTATTTCTTGCTCTGCAGATGTAGCGTCCTCTGAAGAAAAAAAGAAATCTTGCATTATGTTGTGATTGTGTGATTAATTTGTCATTTAAAATGTATGCTTAAACACTCCAGGCAGTGTGTATGTAAAGGATGAAACATTTCACAAAGTGTTGTTGAACAAAAAATACTTCATGTCAGAGTGGTGTGATACGACACACCACAGTTTTTGTATCACATAGTGTGTGCTGTTTCACTTATTGAGTTGTTTACAGTGTTTTATTTGCTAATGAATGTCACGCTTTTTATAGTTTAAAGTTTATCCGTTTTTAGTTACCTTTAATGCTGTTAAACATCCACAAGACGTGTATTCACTCATTTTAACTCATATTTAACTATAAGTTTTTAACATCCTCAAGACGTTCAAGCAGCTATAAACAGAGGTTCCCTTACTAGCCGCTCTCTGTTTCTTTCTCAGATAATAAAAAATTAAAATAAAAACTTTAGTTGTGGTGTTACAGAGAAACCTAGAGAACCTCCTGTGTCCTGAAGACATCACTGAGACTGTTAAAACGCAAAGAGATGATGTAGAATGCAATGACTTTACAAAGAAATGAAAATCGAACAAAACAAAACAGGAACATGTACTAGAAACAGCCTATTATTATTATTATTATTATTATTATTACTTTCATTAATTTATTATTATGCTGTTGTTTTTTTTACACAGACGACTGTGCATGTTTACAACGAAGCAGTGACCATTTAGAGGATGGTTTCTAAATGAAGTAAATTATTTTTTAATTTCCTCTGCAGTATGTGTGGAGACTTTTGGGGCAACCTGTATACTATTTTTTATTTACTCTCTCCATGTAGGCCAGTCACGAAGACAAGGAAATAAAAATTAGTATATGCATGAATCATCGCCTGTGATTCAGAGCGGGCTGTGTTTGGAGGACAGGATGAAAGGACAGAGAGAGAGAGAAAGAGAGAGAGAGAAATGGCAGAGCAGAGGAGTGCATATCCTAGGGAACCAGTGTGATCCTATTTTTAAAATCTGTATTTATATCACAAAGATGATGAAATAAAACTCGCAGAAATAAAAGCGAATGACCCATTTTTTATTTTTTAACCTCAAATTCACACTGCACTGTTCACCATCTGCACTGAGCACAAGCTGGAGAAAGTGTTGCTTTTTTATATCATAATCACTGGCCAGTCATTTATTAAGAGTTACTTTCACACTTATTATGGGATGTCTTTTCTTGACGTTTTAAATAAAAAACGAATGCAGCCTACCTCGGCGTCCTCGTCCCAGTGGAGCCCGGGGCGAGTGATCATCCACAGAAGTGTCCGTGATACTCAGTGTTCCCGTGCCGTTTACTGAAATATAGCTTTAGGACTGATTTAACGAGATGTTAAAAGAGTCATGTTGATTAGATTATTTCTTTATAAATCAGGTAAATGTCATAATTTAAAAAAATATATATTTCTATTAATATTCCAAAATATGAAGAGGGGAATAAATGATGTTATTATGTTGAATAAATATATTAAACCTTAAACATGAACAGTGCAGAAGTTAAATGAGTTAAAATGATTAACAAGACAGATATTATATTAACATAATTAAAATACGTTCTTTCTTATTTAAACATTAAAAGAAAAGGATACAAATATATGATTTTCATTATGTGATGAAACATTTGAACAATTTAAAGTAGATAAAATATTTGTTTTTAATAAATTGACATTATAATAGTTATAATCCTGGTTACTGTAAAATGGGAGAGTTTGGCCAGAAAGCGCATCAGTCGAAAACCTGTGCCAAGGTGTTGTGTGGATCGGACGGTCCGCTGTGGCGACCCCTCGACGGGAGCAGCCGAAAGACTGACACCAACAGTATTATGCTTCTTATGATCTCTCTCTCTCTCTCTCTCTCTCTCACACACACACACACACACACCTTGTTTGCTGCTTTCTTTATGTTAAAACGTTTGTATGTCTGAAATTTAGTTACATTTAAAATTATATTTAACTGTTATATAATATATCACAATGTAAAATCTTTTTATTTTTTTTCTAACTGCTGTTAGTGTGTGTGCGCGCGCTTAAGAATGAATTATATTATTTATTATTTCATAATTTCTCAGATTCCCCTTGTGTTATGTAAAGATTGAAAACTGATCGTGTATGTAATTGTTATATATCGCGGCATGATTTGATCAGAAAACATATTTTCACTCACACCGTGACTGTGATTTAAACTCAGATATGTGACTATTACGTGTACTGTTTTGTGTACAAACATATTAATCGAGGCAGCAAATATTAGCCAAATAAAATCCTGTTAATGTATATATGATGTGGAATAATTAGCAGTTTTTGGCAATTAAATAGTTTTACAAGTCTAAGGCGATTAATTGCTCAGCACTATTTTATATATATATACTGTAAACACACTTACACACACACACACCGATAGTTCTGTTGAGCGTCTTTCCTGGGGACGGGAACATATCTTCATGTGTAATGAAGAGCTAGGGGACATGGCTTTGCAGGAGAGTGATCAGCATGTAAATGATGCAGAAAGTGTTGTCTGAGGACAGGTTATGGTTGCAGGGTTTATCTTTACTACAAGGCGTCCCATACAGCCAGCATCAGGCATAATGTATACGGTACTGTATGTGTGTAAAATGTTTACACACCATGACGTATCTGAGCAAAGAAAGAAGTTGAGAAATCTGTTTTTGTCCGAGCGTTTTTGAGGCGTGGGTTTATTCACGGCTCACTAAGTCTCATTGGGTCCGTTGAGGAAATGGAGGACGTTTCGAGCGAGGTGTCTGAGCTTTCTCATTCGCTTTGTTATCGTCACTCTCTCTCTCATCCACTATGAAACAGGTCCAGCCCTGAGTCCCACCTCTTTACTGACAAACTGGCACTCTGGGCGTTTCAGTTCCCGGGGACAAACATTTCATTAGCAGATGTTTCTTCTCACACACTCAACACTTCTACTCCACTTCTAATGTTTACTTTCTGTAGTTCCAGACAATTCTGAGAAATCATATAAAAAAAATAATAACTCACCGTGTCTTGTAAGTTTAAGTAATCTGACTAAACTGACTTTTTATTAATGGTAACATAAATCTGTTTTTTATTGTTCTGTAAATAAAATGATAATGTAATTTATTCTGTAAAAACAACCTGGTCTGTGGAAGAAGTTATAAAACGTGATCAGAGGAGAAAAACGTTTTATTACAGACGTCTCTTCGAGAAGTAGGAAAAACTGTGTCTGTGTTTAATCAGCATGCTCTGATTACATTCTGCATCCTGATTGGCCAGAAGGTTTTGATTAGTTTTCTATAACAGCAGCTCTGACAGTAGAGCTTTTTCATATTAATGCGCTGGTTTTATGGTTTCTATAGTAACAGCTCATTCACAGTGGAGCACAGAACACTGATGAAGATGTTTAAGTGTGTGTATGTGTGTGTGATCATTGAGATGTGAAGAGTTTACACTTTGCAGTTTCGCTAACAAAACATGAAAAAGAAAGAATCTGGTGAGGGAACGATAGTTGAAACAGATGAGAGAACAGGAAGTCGCTTCTGCCTTGAGCGTTAAGTGTGACTTTAAACAAATAAAAAGTACATCGTCTTTGTTAGATAATTAGGAATTAGGAAGAATAAAACAGTGCCGTTGTAGGAAAATAATCAATGTCTGTGTGTTCATCACACACACACACACACACCCCGGGGGCATTACTTTCTTTTCTACTTATCTTTTTATGTTTTATTTTTACAGAGCATTATTTACAATAGGCTGCAAATCAAATCCATCCATGCTGCTGTAGAGACACACACACACACACACACACACCTTTTATCTTCATATCAGATCTCAGTGTTGGTGGATGGTACCCTGGGGAGTGCTGAAGTTACACTAAGATCTGAGGTCAGCCACTCTGTGTGTGTGTGTGTGTGTGTGTGTGTGTGTGTGTGTGTGTGAGAGAATGAGACGTGACAGAGGGCAAACGGCAGCCCATTTAATCAATCCTTGTTGCAAAAAAGTCAACAGCAGGAAAGAAACGCATGCCGATGAGTGTTAATTAGTAGAAGTCATTTGTTTTATGGAAATCGTTAATAAAATTGAGGCTGTTGAATTGGGACTTACACCTTGTTTGTGTGTGTGTGTGTGAAGACGTTTAAAGAGTAACAACACAGCCCGTGATACCAGATGTAAAGGTTTCTCGTATATAATTAAACTAAAGCATTATCATATGAGAGAGAGTGCTGTTGTACTGAATATCAGAAGGTGAGGAGAATAAACCATGGAGGTGGTGGACAGTCCTGAGAAACTCACCAGATTCACTTTATATTTACACTTATTACACTTTAGAATATCAGCTCTGGGTTCCGGGGTCGAATCCCAAATAGTGTGAAATGGGAAGCTAGTCCACTCACCAAGCGGTGCCCTCAGAGGCGATTCAGAAGGACTTAGAAGTGATTACTGCAGAGACGGCGTGCTGTTTAAGACGACATAACGTTATCAGATGTGTGTTCTTACTGAAAGTGCTTCTGTGACTGGGTGTGAATGTGGGTTTAGTCAGACTCATACGGTTATTGTCTATTATCAGCACTCATGGAACTCATCTAATCAAGGGCTGCTTATAATTATTTAAAGAAAAAATAGAGACAGCTCTTTTAAAGTTGGAAAGTTTTAATTAATTCATCAAACTCAGTATATCAGTTTTAATACAGCATTATCCTGTTTTTTTGTTACATCGGCCGCTTTTTATCTTACAGAAGAAAGCACATGATTATTGTGCTTTTAACTATCAGGAAAACCAAAAAGCACATCAAGTCTGTCGTTAAGACAACATTAAGGAGTTTAGGTTAAGGAGGTTTGATGGACGAAGTGCACGAAACTGAGCAGCGCTGGTGATGTAGTAACATCAGTTTAATTGACCATGTGATAGAAATGTTGTAATGTAAAATCTTTCTCACTTTCATTAAGATCTTTATGGCTTTACTGTCCGGCTACGTTATTAATAAAGCACTCGTCTGAATCATTTCCTCATCCATTTCCCATTTAGTATTGAATTTCTGTTCTGTATCGTTTTATTCACTGTGCGTCAATTATAGATAAAATACGTAAAGGTGCACTGGATGCATAAGACAACTAGCAAGAGAAGGTGAATAAAGGTCCGACGAATAAAGTGATCGCTGGCTCTGATAGCAACGAATCAGAACACACAGCACTTCCTCACTATAAAGAGTCTGAGGTCTCCAAATTGTCCAGATCTCCAGCAGGGGATGTGCAGGACAAACATGTCCGATCCACTGACACCCCACCATACAGCTTTCCAGGATTCAAATGTCTTGGTGCCACACACACACATACACACAATTTTGTCATGAGCTATGCTGTTCTGATCATGACACCTTTAAAATAATAATAAAATCCAGTGGGTTCATATATAATGTAGGGTTTTTTTTTCCGTTTTTTTTCACAGAAATGTCTTGGTGTGTGTGTGTGTGTGTCAGCAATCATTTTACTGCTTGTTCTTGTTAGGAATGTGCATGCGGTCAGATGATTATCAGAGCGTGATCATATTCCTCTTTTATTCTCAGTACTTCAAGTCATGTCAGGACATTTGTGAGCACACAGCGCCCTCAGCTGGTCATATAACAGCATCACCTGTCATGTGATTTTATCAGTGCGTTTTAGTTGTGCGAGAACGTGAAGTTAGTTGGTGTGAGAGAAGAGGATGCAGAGGATCGGGTTAGATGGAGGCAGATGATGAGCTGTGGTGACAGCCGAAAGACAAAGAAGAAGAAGTGTTCTCAGTGACACAATGACAGGGTGCCAAAACATTCTGTATGCAGCAAAATATTGTATTTTGTTCTGTGAAATCATTTGAAGTACTGAGGTACTTTGAACTGTAAAGTTAAGAAGTGTTGGTGTGTTAACGAAATCCTTATAAGGAGATAAATAGATAAAGTTATAAATGAGTGTGTGTATGCGATGGATTGACAGCCTGTCCAGGGTTTACCCCGTCTCGTGCCCTAAGTCTCTTGGGATAGGCTCCAGGCCCCCTGCGACCCTGTATACAGTGTGGTTTAGACCAGTGGTCTCCAAATCCAGTCCTGGAGGGCCAGTGGCCAGCACAGTTTGTAATTTACCAACACCTAAACACACCCACTGAACATAGTAATGAACAGATTAGTTAAATCAGCTGTGGTTGAGAAGAAGAATCACCAAACTATGTTGAACACTGGCTCTTCCGGACTGGATTTGGTTTAGACGAAAAGAGGAGACGAGACTTTTAGAGCACATCTCCATATAGTGCAGTGCTGCTGGAATCCACCAGAGGGCGGCCAAGAACTAAACAACAATCCTGCTTACGCTTACTCTGGCAAACTTCTATAATTCTTTTTCCTTTAATTTTACAGTGTCAAAGGATAAACTCAGGGCAGGAAAACACAAACGACAGGAGACGCCAGAGCGTGGAATATATTTACATTTTTATCTTTGGCTCTATATGAGCTTTTTAAAACATTGAGAAGTGCACTAACACGCATACACACACACAGGTGCTTTTGGGGATTGCTCGGGGGAGAAAGTGATGTGCAGAACACAGAGCCTTCGCGCACAGGAGAAGCGACGTCTTCTGTCTTCGGGAATCGGCTTTTCGGCTGGGGAGTCTCCTCAGATCGCTCAGAATCTGAAGGGAGAGAGGACACAGGAATAAGTTCCGCAGTCATGTGACCATAAGAAGCAGCTGTGAGCTAGAGCGCTATATGTTACCAGTCGTGGAGAGTTTCAGCTCCCCGCCCTTTTGTAGCTGTCCATGGTGCTGAACGCGCTCTGTTTTCACTTCCAGCAAAAGCTTCAAGCCTGAGAAAGAGAAAAGATCTCTTTATCTTTTAAAAATATTTCCCTTTTATTTCTCTCCTCTCTCTCTGTCTGTCTCTGTATCTCTGTCTGTTTCTCCCTCACATCTCCATGTCACACTTTTATTGTCTTTTATTGAATTGTTCCTTTCCCGTTTTCTCTCTCTCCCACTGTATTTTTTTTTGTCTCAATTTGCTCACTGTTTCTGTGGGAGGGGGTGTAAGCAGCCGTGTTTGTGTGTGCGCAGGAGAGGGAAAGAAAGAGAGATAGGACGGTGTATATAAAAGAGAGAGAGAGTGTGTGTGTGTGTCTGTGTGTCAGACTTTCCTCATGTCTCGGACGTGTTGCGGGAGCATGGCATCGTCGCTCCTCTGTGTGATCCGCCGCAGGTCTAAACGGAGACGCAAGAAACGCTCTGAGCGTAGAGGTACCCGGTAGTGTGTGTGTGTGTGAGAGAGAGAGGGAGAGATTTTTAAGAGCAAAATAAATTTTTATTTTATAATATATAATAGTAAAATAAAAAAAAACAGCTTTTTTAATGACACTTCATGCTTTATTGTAACATAACTTTTCTCATAGTTTCAGATCGGTGGTAATGTTTGATACTCAGAGTGTGTCTATCCCATGTGAGTGTGTGTGTGTGTGTGTTGTTTGGGTGGACTGATATATAGATTGGATTTTACATTTTGCAGGTAGTAAAAGCTTACAGTCCCGTCAGCATCGTCGCAAATCACATGAATTAAGAGAGAATCACTCCTGTCTTTAGGAGAGCTGCCTTAACTTTTTTTTGTTGTTGTTGCATATCAGTGGTTCACATGACCCTCCCATTTATTTAGAGGACATTTACCTGTTTATTAACCTGATTAGGGCAGGAATAGAGTGTCTCGCGGATGGCCGATATAGTGAAGATATTTTATTGTCGTATTTTAAAGCGTTTCTATGGATTCTAGGAATAAAAACATTTGCTTTAAATCACAGGTTGTAATTGCTACTACAAAAAGTTTACAATCTAAGAAATGTGTTTTATGATATTGATATTATATTTCATTATATTTTTGCGTAGTTCTGACTGTTATTCTATATCCTCACTACTGTATAGCATTTCATAGAGAATGTGGGGAAAATTTATTCCGTTATTAATCGTAAGTCTTTTATGTTCTGATTGACGTATCGCCACACTACAAAATAATTTTTTTAAGGCTATTTTTACATTCATGATAGTAAGCAGAATTGTCTGGTGTGTCAGTGTGATTGGGCGTGCCCGTGATCGGCCGATTAGCCTCGGATATAAACCACGCTGTACCGAGCGCAGAAGCTTCCGCGTGGTGCAAATGAAGCACGTTTATTTGCCGTTACATTATCAAAAATCACTCTTGTGCACACAGTTTCTCAACCCGCGCGCTTATTGTCAGGTTGAGTTATGAGACTTTGAAGGCATTTGAGGCGGTAAAACGTTACTGTTTCTTTATAATCCTACAGGTGGCGCACTCTGAACTATTTACACAATTTCATTCTGTGTGGTAGGAGTGAATTATTTGTGAAGTTTGTTTAGAAATAATAATCATGGCAGATGACAGAGATACGTGCGACTCAGTAACAATGTATCTTTGTGGTGAATTTTATTTAAAGTTAAACTCTTGTATTTAAAGTTAGTTTGTAATGTTTAAATGCTGCGTTGGGTTTTAAGAGAGAAAACTAATGTTATAATGAATCTGCTACATAATACTGTATATACTTTAATACCTACTCATTAAATTTTTTTAAAGGGTTAAAATTGTAACAAATTTGGGGGGTGAGGGGGGTATTAGAATATTTATAAAATCGTGATACTTATAGAATCACAATATTAATCTAATCGGCCCAAGGGGACTGCTGATTTCCTTCACTAACATTTAAACACTTTTACTAGTCTGAGTACAAAGCAAATCAGACTGGTCTAATATTCTATCGAGGATGCTGGATTGACAGCTTTAAACCAGATGCTTCTTTGACTGCACAAGAATCAGGATTGTAAATGCAAAGATTCATTAAAAAGTTACAGCTTGATGTGGGTGGAGTGCAGGTTTGTCACACGATTAGACCCGCCCACAAAGAAGATGGAGTTGTGTCAGCTGTCTGTTCTACAGATTGAGGAGAGAAGTTAACTTCATGGAGACTCAGTAAGGATTTCTGTCAGAACATGTGAAACACATTCATTTTCATGCTTGCTTTGTTTTCAGGAGTTCCTGCTGTGTTTGTGTCTTTTAAAGTGAAACCGTGTTAAAGGAAGCTCAGTGATTAATTCTTATAATCTTATAAACTTACACCAAATAAAACACAACGAGCCACTTATGCAAAAGAGTTCATTATGGATGAGTTCATGAGGGATCGTGCGGTTTAAGAACTGATGGAAAGTCACACGGTGCGGGGGATTGTGTGTCTGCAGATCATTTGTCTGGAGTTTATGTTAAATTCAAAATAAATCTTCATTGAACAATTTGATTTTTTTTCTTAGGTTTAGAGAAAATGCAAATGCTCATTACAGTGAAACCTTGGATTACGAGCATAATTCGTTCCGGAAGCGGACTCGTATTTCAAAACACTCGTAAATCAAAGTGAATTTCCCCATATTTCCCCATAAGAAATAATGGAAACTCAAATTATTCGTTCCACAGCCCCCAAAAAATAATAACATAAAAATAATTAATACAAAATATAACCAAGACTTGTTTGTTTTCCAAGTCAAAGTTTATTAAAAATCTTTGCTCGTCTTGCGACACTCGCAAACCGCAAACAAAATTATAATAGTACATATAGATAGCACAGTAACACATACCCATTCTGAGAAAGCATTGTTTTTTTTCAAACTGTGATGCTTCACAGCAATTGCGTCTGTTGTGAATATAATAAAAGTTTTAAATTTGAGTATCACAGTCAGTCTGGGCAAAACAAAAAGATATGAAAAAAAATTACATTTCAGCCCTTCTATTTTAAATCCCATCCCAGTCCCCCCCACTGTGTCCTGGTGTCTTATCCACCATATTCTATTTTAGTTACTGTCCTCTTATAATTACATTTGAAATCGTAGATTAAGTTAGTTTTTGTTGATTTGTTACAGAGTAGTTTCCTCGCTGTTCTTTCTTTGCTCTCTCTCTTAAAGTGATACTAGCGGGGACCGCAAAAGTGTGAACCCCTCCCTAAATCTTCCTCACTGCTAAAAAAACCCTAACACTAGAGACTTCTTACTTAAATGTTCTCTTTGCTCTTCTTGACGTTGGTGTACGCTGTAACTTAAAGCTGTGTATTAAACATCACAATACATCACTGCAGCATAATCAGCTAGTGCCTAGTGTGTAAAGCGGATTGATCAGGGTGTCAACACACACACACACACAGAGCACTCGGCTCCACTATTTTAGAGCTGTCACAATAATTTTACAGCTGCTGCTCATTTGCCACACACACACACAGATTCAGCTGCTCAATCTAATAATCTTTGTTACGGGTTGTTATGGATGACCTTCCCCTAGACATTGAAGTCCCGCCCTTAGAGCTGTACAGACCATCTGATGGTCATGTGTGTTCCTCTCTCTCTCTCTCTCTCTCTCTCTCTCTGTAGGTCGCACTCAGGACACACAGACGTTTCACAGCGTGACTGTGGATGAAGACGAGAGTATGAGTAAGTGGTTCCACGTCCATCATCTCTTCTGTTTTATTCCTCTAGTTTCACACCAGTCTGACAACTATTGCAATCTTCTTTACCAATTAAACAAAGATGGGTCTTCCCGTTGTAGCAGTTTATAGTTCTCTCTCAGCTTGTCTTTTCTTGTTGCTTAATACCTTAAGAGGACTGTAAACACCTCAATTCTGAGGTGCAGCTCTACCTGCAGTCGTGTCAGCGGCTAATGACATCATAACATCACCTTCTGACCAATCAGAATCCAGAACTGTGGAGTACAAACTTAGTTGCCTTTGAGTCTTTCGTTTACAAAGTATTGGATGTGTGTGTGTGTGTGTGTGTGTGTGTGTAATTGCATCACTGTTTTGTTTCCTTTGTGCCAGCTGTATAAGTCGCCAATCAATCCAATTCAACTCAAACGTATTAAACTTAACCTGCAGTGACTAACACAGTACACACTTACACACTTCATACTGAAAGAAAGTAAAAAATCCCAACTGTATCATATAACTAGGATTTTGTTTATTTGTTTATAAGAATAAACGATGACCTTGACATCAAACCACCTTTAACTCCTGATTCCTCCTACAGACTTTTTTTCGTCTCTCTCTCTATTCATTTCATCCTTACTCTCCTACTCTCTCTTTTTTTTTATCCTTGAGCCCTTAAAGTAACCTAACGAGCTTTTGCTGCAGGATGTTATAAATGTTATAAATTTACACTCAGCTTTGCACCTGATGATGTGGATGAGTTTATTTATTAGCTGTTATTATTATTATTATTATTATTATTATTATTCCTGTAGGTGTGCAGGTCTTTTTAAAAGCTCATGTGGTACGCAACAGTGTCCTGTTAGTCATGATTGTCATGACATGAACTACAATTAAACTTTTATTACAAGTAAACACTAAACCAGATCACACCAGTAAGAGTTTATAACCAAAACATTTTGCATTTTACAAAAGGTTTGCAACAAGGTGATTAGAACACGTTACCTTATGAAGCACTTCCTAAAGAGCAGTTTTAGATGCAGAAAATTGAAAGCACAATAAAAAGTTCTTGTCTCCAACTTGTCTTGTTGCAACTTCCAGATGGACCATCAGTATAGGAAGTACAGCAACATAAAGTGACACAAGTAACATCACTACAGATGGCTGAATATCGTGTAGGGTTTTGTTAAATGAGAAATCGCATCATCTTGACTCAGTTGCAAAGCAGAGATAACCTAAGCTCTAAATTTTACATTTACAAGATCCTGCATGAAAAGCACTGTAAGTTGCTCTCTCTGGGCGTCGCAGGTTCATGCAGCACAGACGTCAAAGAGAACCGCAATCTGGATAACTTCTCGTTCAAGACGGGGCTTCAGGCAGCCAACAGGAACACACGGCTGGGGTTGAAGCGCAAGAGGCCCCTGGAGGAGGGCAATCGAGGCCATGCCCACTCCAAATTCCGTCCCAAGAGGCGCAAGAAAGTGCCTGGTCCGATGCCACCGAAGAACGCGCTCATGCAGCTGAATGAGATCAAACCGGGCCTTCAGTACAAACTCCTGTCCCAGACGGGGCCGGTGCACGCTCCAGTCTTCGCCATGAGCGTGGAGGTCAATGGGCAGCGCTTCGAGGGGACGGGGCCTACGAAGAAGAAGGCCAAGTTAAGCGCAGCGGAAAAGGCGTTGCGCTCTTTCGTCCAGTTCCCCAACGCCTCGGAAGCTCACGTCGCCATGGGCCACACGTTCAGCATCAACACCGACTTCACCTCGGACCAAGCCGATTTCCCCGACGCTCTCTTCAACGGATTTGAGACGCCTCATGATCTGTTCTGCCCTATTTCTACCACCAACGGAACCCTGCACCCGAGGAAGGAGTGCACGCCACCTGTTTCGGCGCCACAACCGGTCCTTGTGGGCCACGGGAAGAACGCAGTGATGATCCTTAATGAGCTGCGGCCGGGCCTCAGGTACGAGTTCGTGGCTGAAAGCGGAGAAAGCCACGCTAAGAACTTCGTGATGGCTGTAACGGTAGACTCGCAGGTCTTTCAGGGATCAGGACGAAATAAGAAGCTGGCAAAGGCACGTGCGGCTCAGGCGGCGCTTTCAGGCCTCTTCAACATGCAGCTGGACCAGACGCCGTCTAGACAGCCCATACCGAGAGACGGGCTGCAGTTACACCTGCCGCAGGTGAGCACGATTGTACACGGCCAGGGTTAAGGTTAATCTACACACCCCGAGCACCAACACACCTGTAGATCTGAGGTACGGCTCTGGTTCTGAATTCTATAGCCTCTATCTTCTGTAAGATAAGTTTTGGTCCCCGTTAGTACAGTTGAAGTCAATTCTTTTATTATTCGTCAGCATCAGTGGCTTTGTGGATCCAAAATTCTCCCTCCTTAAAAAGCCCTGTCAATCTTCATTAGTGTGTTATTAATTAAATCAGAGCGTAATTGTGATTTAAATGGCTTTGTACGCAAGTCAAACGTTAACGCTCTCCGGCTTTCTCTTCATTTTCAGTGTTTATTTACGCGTCTGATAATCCTCCATCTATAATCCCTCTATTTCCTTCACAACAAACTAATCTTAATTACCATCAGAGAGAATGGCGCATTGTTCAAACAGGATGAATATCACTCTCATCCACCTGCCTGTGTGTGTGTGTGTGTGTGTGTGTGTGTGTCAGGTCTTGGCAGACGCTGTGTCTCGGCTGGTGGTGGAGAAGTTCAGTGAGCTGACGGACAACTTCATATCGCCACACGCACGACGGAAAGTCCTTGCTGGTGTTGTTATGACAACAGGTATGCACTCACATACACACACACACACACACACACACACACACACACACATCAAACGCATAATTTATTAATCATATAAAATGTTTGCACAACCTAAATGAATTAAACCAATCCTACATCCTACCTTTAGCCACGCCCATAAAAAAAAAGCTCACAGAAAACGACAAATAAATCATGGAAGAGTGTTAGACATAGATTTTCTCTAGGGTGCCATTACTTACAGTTTTTTTTCCTCATAATCATTCCAAATGGATATTGCTTTTTAATTCAGCTAAGAAATGTTTCAGTTTTTTTTTACTTTGGCGAATGAGTGTATTTTTGCTGTATGTATATCACTTCATTTCCCTTATTTTTCATGTCCAGGGACTGATGTGAAGGACGCACAGGTGATCTGCGTTTCCACGGGAACCAAGTGCATAAACGGGGAGTACATGAGTGACCGAGGTCTGGCGTTAAACGACTGTCACGCTGAGATCATCGCACGGCGTTCGCTAATCAGATACCTGTACAGCCAGCTGGAGCACTTCCTCAGGTGAGTCGTGGAAACGCTTAAAGATGGCTTGGTGTGTGTGTGTGTGTGTGTGTGTGTGTGTGTGTGTGTGTGTGTGTGTAGAGCAAATCTAAACGATTGACTCGAACAAATCTTGTGGTGTGTGTGTGCCGTGATAAATGACTTTATATTCGATGGTCTGGTGAGTGTACGTAGCTAACATAATGCTAATCTGTTGTGAGAATGATGCAGAGGTGCCAATCTGTCCTGTAAAAAATTGATTGAAAATTCAATCTCAGCAGACGGCGGGGTCGGAGAATTGATTGTTAGATTCTATTTCAGACCCACATTATGTGAAGTGCGTGTGTGTGTGCGTGTGTGTGTGTGTGTAATTGATCAGTCATGGTGACTGAGTGTTAAACAGCGATCGAGTGATGGGTGTTACGGGTGACAGAGCATAAAACCATCCTGCTTATTGTCAGCTGCGGACTTCATTTACAGAGCAGCGCTAACAGAAGTGTGTGTGTGTGGGTGTGTGTGTGTGTGTGTGTGTGTTGTGCAGTAACAACCCAGAGGATCACGAGTGCTCCATATTCCGGCGGTGTGATGAGCACGGCTACCAGCTGAAGGACGATGTTCAGTTCCACCTGTACATCAGCACCTCGCCGTGCGGAGACGCTCGAATCTTCTCACCACATGAAGCTGCCGTCGAGGGTGTGAACACGTCATCTCAATTCACTTCTCTTCAACTCCTTTTGGTTCAGATTAGTCTTTTTATAATGTGACATACAGCGTACAGAAGAGCACTCAGACAGGAAGGGTTGGTTTATGTTTGATCAAGAATTTATATACAGTTTACTCCTCCTTCATTTTTAGTTCACTTCAGTTTAGTTTGGTTCAACTCAGTTTAGCCAAGCTCAGGTTCATTCACTTCAGTTCTGATTTGTCTAATTCAGTTACTTTAACTCAATCCAGTTAATTTTAATTGGTTTAATCTAGTTAAATCCAGCTCAGTTTAATACAGTTTGTTCTAGCTCAGGTTAATTTAATTCCATCCAATTCTGTTTAATTTAATTCAGTCCAGCTCAAGTAAATTCAGTTCAGTCCACTATTGTTTAATTCAGTTTAGTCCATCTTAGTTCAATCCAGTTTTGTTTAATTCAGTTTAGTCCAATCAGTTGTCAGTTTAGTCAAGCTTGGTTTAATTATTATATTTTAAGTCCAGCCCAATTTCATTCAGTTTAGTCCACTTCATTTAAATTAATTTATTTTAGTCTACCTCAAATTAATTTAATTAACCTATACCTATATATAGGTCTATTTCCCTTTAATCCACTTCAATTCACTTCTGTTTAATCCTCCTAAATTTAATTCAGTTTAGTCTAGTTCACATCACACTGTAGTTTAGTCCAGCCGAATGTAATTATTTCCACTAAAAAGTATTTTCACCTGGTGTGTTTAGATTGGAGGACGCACACCACTGTAGCACTTCAGACTTTTAAAATAGTGCTTTCTGGTTTTGATGCTGCTGAGAGCGTGTGTCTTCCTCTCTGTGTGTTTGGATCAGATCAGGGAGACAGACACCCGAACAGAAAAGCCAGAGGACAGCTGCGCACTAAGATCGAGTCGGGAGAGGGAACCATCCCGGTCCGCTCCAGCAACACCATCCAGACGTGGGACGGGGTCCTGCAGGGCGAGAGGCTGCTCACCATGTCGTGCAGTGATAAGATCGCCAGGTATCGCGTCCGTCATCACCGTCATCACCGGCCCCGTTACCTCCCCTGTGACCGACACCAGGACGCTTGGATACTTATGATGACTTTATACTCACTGATCAGTTAAACAGTTCCCACATGCAGATGTCAGCTGGTGTTTTTCCCTGCAGTGTGAACGCTGTGTGCTGCAGCTGTTACTCGGCTTCCACTCTCAGCCTGATTAACGCTCACAGACTCACCGCTGACTCCCAGATGATTGTCTGATTTCAGTGGTTCACTGGTTCAGTCACTCAGCAGTGCTGCCACTAGTGACTGATTAGCACTCTGATTAGAACCACATCACACACACACACACACACATTTAACACATGTAATGCACATGTCACACAGACATTAGAGAGGGCTGATACTGCAAAACATTATACTAGTGATAATTAAAGACACTTTCACCATTTAAAATATAGCAATAGTCTGTCTTTATCTCGTCGTTACAGGACGAAGAAAAAAATATCATAATAATGAAATCATATATTACTCGTCAAACCTCTGTTAATGTCTCCCCATGTCTCACTCTCGCTTATTCTCTCTTTCATGCACTCTGTCTCTTTTGTTTTTCTCTCCCATGTTTTTCCTGGTCTGTCTCTGTCCTACTCCTCCTTCCTATCTTTCACATTTTCTTTTTTCTCCCATGAATTCTCCCTTGCTTTATTTCTTTCTCTCTCTTTCTCTCTCTCTCTCTCTCAGGTGGAATGTGGTGGGAGTGCAGGGTTCTCTGATGAGTTATTTTTCAGGCCCGATCTATTTCTCCAGTATAATCCTGGGCAGTCTGTACCACGCGGATCACCTCAGCAGGGCCATGTACCAGCGGGTCGCGGATATAGAAGAGCTACCACAACCTTTCACCCTCAACAGGCCACTGCTCAGTGGTACGGCCCATCATCATCATCATCATCATCATTATCATCATCTTCTTTATCATCCTTACACACCTCTGTGCTGCAGCATGTTTCAGAAGCGTCCCAAAAGCGTCCCTCTGCTCTGCTACGCTAGATGAGCTCCAAGTCTATTTTTGACAGAAGACACTTCTGAGACGCTTCTAAAAGCAGATTAACTCACTAATCAGGCAACGCGTTCCTCATGAATATTCACACCGGGGCAAAAGTCAAGTCAAGCCTCTCCACTTCTGAATTGCTCCCTGTGGGGTGTGAAGGCGTGCTGAGCCTGAAACTAAAACACAAACGTGTTGTCGTAGATCTGCTCCTGGTGGGAATCTGGGGTTAATCTCATTACAGAGTCGAATGAATACAATAATAAATAAAGGCTTCCTGTCAGGGTGAGTTATAGTTCTAGCTGCATAATACAAATGCTACAAACACAAAACCCTATTCATAAATTATATATATACAAATTTATGAATAGGGTTTCGTGTATATATATTCAAAACGTTTTAAATAAATCTATGCTGTATAAATTAAGATGATTATGCACAAAAACAACAAAAAATACAATACATAATAAATGCGGTACACTGCAAACACGGTGAAAAAACACTATAAATTCATAATTGGTAAATGTTTCATCTGTCTAATTTATTGTTAAAAATTTGTGTGTGTGTGTGTGTATGCTTGCAGGAATCAGTAATGCGGAGGCACGGCAGCCTGGTAAAGCTCCAAACTTCAGTGTGAACTGGACAGTGGGGGATCAGGGGTTAGAGGTCATCAATGCCACCACAGGGAAGGACGACCTGGGCCGACCGTCTCACCTCTGCAAACACGCCCTGTACAGCCGCTGGGTTCGTCTGCACACCAAGGTACAGCTCCGTTATCCTACAGACGGCGTCGGTGTGGTTTTATAACCTCATCACACCCTGTTATACTGTTTTAACACACATACAACACACACTAAACCCTTTAATATAACACACTGCTTTACCTTTCAGTTGAGTTTTATTTGTGCAGCTCTTTAAACAATTGTTATGCACACAAATAAAGTTATAAATAATCATTAAAAAAATTTAAGTTAAATTATAACTCTCAGTTTGTCCCTGAGGAACAGGTCGGGGGTTTTAACACAATGTTATATCCTCTTACACCCTTTAACACAACATCACACACACTATACCACATAACACACTCTACCACCCTTTAACACATCACACCCTGTTACAGCCGTTTATATGAAATGATATCCCGGACAATATTCAAAAGGAACTGCAAATTATATTTGCAATTGCGTTTCCCATATGTGGACGCACAAAGTGAGCCATAATTCAAATGCAATTGCAAACTTTGCATTACTGTTTGCTGTTTCGCCTCCATGAACGCACACTGACTGCCAAATTTCATATAAAAAAGAAAAGTCCATTTGTATTTCCCATGTCTTACACGTCATGAGCGTGTCATATTTAAATAGCAAAATCAATGACCACGTTTGCTTTTTTACTTTCTTTGCGTCGCGTGTCAAGCCGCCAAAACTCTAACACAATCGCTAATCCATTTACAACTGCATTTCCAACACGTTAGACAGAAACCTGTCAATCAGCGTCAGGGGCGGGTCTATACTGTGGGGCGGGATTGTGTGGGGAGTGACGTCACTCGCAGTCGCCGACCAAGAGGGGGGAATTTGAGCAATGGAGGTGAACCGAGATTATCTCATTTGTTTATAAAGAAATAAACACAAAAATGACAAATCGCATATTTTCTTACTCTGAAGTGGACAGAGAAGCTATTACAAATAAATATATTTTTTTAGATCTTCTCCTGTTACAGCCTGCTGGAGATAAATCTGTCAGAAACGCTGCTTACCGGCGCTTTATAGCGATGGAGTCACTAAGGGACCGTATAAAAAGTGCATGACCAAGACCCAAGCGTTTATTTACAGAAGAATACACAAGATTACAGAGAAATACCTCACAGGACATTAAACATATTACACTGTTATGGATTATTTGTTTATTAATTTGTTTGTTTAATTGATTAATAAATATTTCAATGTACATTTTAAAATAAACGATTACACAGACAGTTCTTCTGGCAATAAAACAGATAATTTGTTAAATGAGAGTTAGGGTGTTTTTTTATTATTAAAATAATAATAATTGTAAAGATATGTACTGTATAAAAAAATGAATGCACTTTGGTACAGTCTATTATGAGTTGCAAAAATGACAAAATTCAATAACTTTTTTTGCTATAGATATTTGGCATTTAGAAAATGTAAAACCAACTGTACTATAATGCACTTTATCCTCGCTAATAACTACAACCCTTCCCTTTGCAATGATCAGTTTGATATTAATTCAGTTAATCTTTTTATTCATTAAAAAAAATATATATAATAAAAATGAAATCAAACTAAAACTGATAGAGTGGATTATAGTACAACTGGTTTTACATGTGTAATCCACATAATGAAAAAGCTATTGAACTTTATTTTTGTAATGTTATGCGCTAAAATGCCTCCACCGATTGCCCCCCCCCACTACATAACCTTTATCAAATATTATATTAGAACATAAATTAATAGGTTTATGATTTACAAATTGCACCAAACGAATTTGATTATAAAATAAGCAATATAAAAAAAAGACATGTGGTATTTGGAAAAATTATATAAATTATATATTTTTTTCATATATATGTATATTTTTATATTGCTTATTTGTAATAAAAATCGCTCGTGTAATTTATCATCATAAACAATATTTATTTAGTGTAAACATTTATGTATTACATGACAAAACCCTGCAAAATAAATGTTCCACAAAATAAACATTATATGAGAATTTGTATTACGTGTCTTAATTTTTGTGTATTAATTTGTCACGTGCCTAGGGTTAATTATAATATTAATAATATATTTGATAATAATAATAATAATATGAATTTTTGATTGTGAAGTCCTAATATATTTGATAGAGATTTTGTGGGGGTGCAATCTGTGACAGGGGGCATTTTATCGCATAACACAACTTAACACTAATAACACTCCTGCGGTTCACCTCCATTGCTCAAATTCCCCCTCTCTTGGTCGGCGACTGCGAGTGACGTCACTCCCCACACAATCCCGCCCCACAGTATAGACCCGCCCCTGATGCTGATTGACAGGTTTCCGTATAACACGTTGGAAATGCACTTGGCAAATGGATTAGCGATTGCGTTTGAATTTTGCCGGCTTGACGCGCGACGCAGAGAAAGTGAAAAAGAAAACGTGGTCATTGATTTTGCTATTTAAATATGGCGGGTTCATGACTTGTAAGACATGGGAAATACAAATGGACTTTTCTTTTTTATATGAAATTTGGCAGTCAGTGTGCGTTCACGAAGGCGAAACAGCAAACGGTAATGCAAAGTTTGCAATTGCATTTGAATTATGGCTCACTTTGTGCGTCCACATATGGGAAACGCAATTGCAAATATAAATGCAATTCCTTTTGAATATTGTCCGGGATATCGCTCCATACTTTTATATCTCATAACACATCATTACACCCTTTAACACACTTTTACCCCTTTTAACACATTGTTACATGCTTTAAGACTCTGTCACATCCTGTTACACTGTTACATTGTTACAGTACATTCTTTAACATATTAATTTTTCTTTTATTCTTCAATTTTTTTGTTCCCACCCCTTCACAGCTCTCTCAGACTCTGAGGATCCGAGTGGCTCGACCTGCTTCCTATCATGACGCCAAACTGGGTGCGGCAGATTACCACTCAGCCAAGCAGACTCTGATCCAAGCTTTCCAGAAAGCGGGTCTCGGCGCGTGGGTGAAAAAACCCATCGAACAGGACCAGTTCTCCCTCACGCAGTGATGAGAGAGAGAGAGAGAATAAAACCGACAGCACACATTCGTTTTTAAACTATCATGTCACCCATCGTCTTTCAGTTTTACCCCAGACTAATCTGTCTTAACAGAAACATTAAATCTCATGTCGTTCTCCTATTTAAGTTTTACTTGAAGTGTTTTGAAGCGGGTCTGTGCTCATGTTTAAACACCAGGAATCGGTGACTTGCCCATCGGACTTGTATTATTTTACCTTTTTGTTTTGTTTTATTATTTTTATTATTTATTTATTTACACGTCTTCTATACATGTCTACAAAATAATTTTTTAGTAAAAGTTTCCTTAAACCCTTGACTGCTGAAGAACATCTGCACCAAAAACATTTCTCCTTGATTATGTTAATAAACACCTCTGATATCACAGTGTGACCGAATGCTCGAATGTGATTGGTCAGAATGTCTGCATTATTTCTGTATATCTGCATGGCTCGGACACCAGTTTAAAGACTGTAACAGTTAATGATGTAAAGGTTAAAAAGCTAAATGTTTATAATCCACAAATTAAAATAAAATGTTGCAATATTTGAAAGTTACGGCATGAACATGCTAAAATGCCGCTTTTCTAATCCTGCTTGATGCTAGTTAGGTTGTAGCTAGTTGCTTTGGAAACTCAGATGGTTGATAAGGATTTAGCACTTTACACCAGATGCTCAACATAAAACTGAAAAAATAAACCTTTTTCTTTTAAATAAGTGTTATCTACCAATGTAAAACAGAGATTTATGATATTATGAGAATAAAGTTGTAATAGTTCGGGGAAATATCACAACACCTACGACCCCAGTAATTTGGGGTGATGTCTGAGAGTTTCTTGATCGCTGCAGACGGAGTGGAAACTCTGAGCTTTCTGTCATGTGGACTTGTACGTTAAACTGAACGCTAATCGTGAGTTCATGTGCCGTAACACACTGAGGCAAGATTGCAGTACCGAGTGAATTCTGTCAGCAGCTTTCAAAGTGAACAGCTAAAGTTCAATAACTAAAGAGACAATCTCCCCCATTTCCACATGGTGTTTTTACTACAATCCCGTGAGATTCCTGTAAAAACTCTACAGCTACACTTATACTTACACTACAACTTATAAAACTAATTAAATTGAATAGTTATCGAAGTAAAACTTAAAGAATTTATTAATTTATAATGTTAACGTCTGTTGTAACACAAAAAAATGTAATGTAATAATTGTGCATCTGTGCACACATGACTCTGTCATAGGTGCACTCAGGTACTTAAACATACTACAGCAATACAGCTCTGAATATAGTCAGAAAAATATATGACCCCCCCCGAAAAAATGCTACATATTCAAAAGACACCAAAAACACGACCTACTTAACCACCAAACTATTCAAACGCACCTCACTGAACCTCAGGGCAGAACAGTAACACGTTAATGTTATCAAACAAACAACAACAGTAAAAACTAAATGAACGTAATGTTCATAGGGCCTTTTTACCTGAAAACATAATCCATCCTTTTGTCTTCCTGGATGAAAACGAGAACAACACACTCATACAGGTAGGTGACCCTGGCCCTAATAAATCCAACAGCATGTGCTTTTTTTACAGACTCTTTATCCTCAGGGAATCTCACTATAAAGTTTCATTGATCCAAAGTCATATCCATAAATTTAAAACATTTTGCTTTAAAAAATGAAAAATAAACACTGAATCTGAGTTGCTTGAAGTCCAGTGTGAAGTTTCCAGTTCCAATACTTTTAACCTCTTCCTTGAGGTTCTGCTTAAGTTTGGAAGATATTTGTACAAACCAGGTTAGTGTGTGAAATTATGTGTAAGATTTAAATCAAAGTGAAATATACAGTATTTACACAGAAAATGACAGACACAACAACAATTTTGATAAACATTGGTTTAATTGTTTTTACACGCAGATTACTTTAGTCTTAGAATTAAAAAATATTAAACAATATTATAATATTTAGCAAATAATAATATTTAATATGCTGTTGTTAAGTATTATTATAGCGTTTTTTTTTTTAATACAATAAACTGTTAATGAGAAGATATACAGAAGATAGACACAAACTTCACAAGGAACATGTAAATAAATAGCAACAACAGATAAAACAAACAAACAAACAAAAAAAATAATATATATATATTTAAAAGGAAAATTGATCAAATATTTTACGTTATAAATATAAAAAAGAGTTTCATTGATTAAATCTGAATGTTGAGACAAAAACAGAGAGGATTATTTTATATTTATTAAAGTTCAGGAGTTGTTTGATTTCACACTGGACAGGTGATGACTATTTTTCCACTTTAAAGGCTTTTACTTTAAAGCACGAGCTTTTATTCTGTCGAGGCGTTATTACTTCCTCTTCCGGTCACGTGAGTATCTGTACGGAAAAGGAGAGAGGTTGAGCCACAGCTGGGGACAAACAAGGCAAGAATCAGAGTTTAAAGCACATTCTCTTATTGTTGTTGTTTATTATATGATTTTATTCTGTTGTTTATTTACACTGGACACCTCGGGAGGGTCTGATGTGTTTAATGTCTTTAAAATGACTTTATTTCACACACACACACACACACACACACACACACACACACAGGGCAGTTTGTGATCAGTTTATTAGTTTATTATGAGTTTCTGGAGGAAAAAGTTTAAATATAAGATGAAGATATATTGAGTTATTTGTTTATTAAGTTATAAACTGTAAATAAAGTGTAAACTGTTGTTAAAAAGCTTTTTAATCTCTGCAGTGTTGATAAGTGAGAGATGATGTAATCCTGTATCAGAGCTTCTTCACTAAAGTCTTCAATAATCTCAGATATTTATGATAAAAATGATATTTTAGACATGGTGGATTTTTCTGTCTGTAACAACGATGAACCTCGTCAATCTTTTAAACTGTAATTTCACAAATTTGTTTTGGTGTGTCATCATTATACAGTGCTGGTTTCCATTCGATTGGTGACGAAATATTAGGAAATTGTACAAAATGTACCGAGTTCACGGCAAGATTTATAATCTACTGTTATTTCATCTTATTACAGTCGATGTGAAAGAGAGAATATAGACAAGTTTAAGTTTACACTAAGTTGTCCTTCTCTCGTTTTAAGACAAATACACTCCCTGTTCGGTAATCGGAGAGTGAATCACAGATGAGAAATGGAAAAAGTAGATAAAAGGATAAAGATGAAGTTTTGTCTTAAAACCACTCCAGCGTGTTAAAATTCACTTTTCAGTTAAAGTCCCCTACATACGAACAAATTCCGTTCCGTGAGCTTGTTCATAAGTCCATTTTGTTCATAAGTCTAACAGACATTGTCTAGTTACTAGGATACTAACACAGTCAGCTACACACAGTATAAAACTCACACGTTCCCTGATCTTGTCCTTGTTTGTTAGGATTGTGTCGATGTTTGAACGATTCATGTTAAAAAAATGAGTGATGTCTACCATCTTTTTTTCCTCCTCGCTCCATTCTCTCAATTAGTTTCAATTGACTTTTTTCTCTCCATCGTTATTGCTTGCCGCTGCTTTTATGCTCGCTTCCAGACATCCTGGAATGATCGCTAAACCCGCGTGACCATGTACGCCAGACATGAGTGCGTGTTTGTCTCTTTGAAAGAGACAACTCAAATGTTCGTATGTAGGGAACTCACTTATACCACTTCAGCGCTTTTATTTCAGTGAAAGTGAAAATATTCAGTTTATCTTTTCTAATTAATATCTATTGGTGCAGGTGTTTGTTTACATTGAGACAGTAGCGCATTAGTAGATTATTTTACAGTAGATTATTAAATCCCACACATAACTGTTCATAACATCACTTTTACTCCACATTTAGATTCACTGATGGTTCAGATTAAACTTCAGCCAGAGATCTAAGGACTGCAGGAGATTTAGTAACATCTGGACAGACAGTTTTGTGTGATGTTGTGCTATAATCTGGCTGGACGGACATACAGACATAAATTTTTTTGACACTGGTTTCTGGTCCTCCAGTGTATGAAATGTAAAAACATCATTAAAAGAGTGAGTTCTGACCCAATGTACAGACAGAACCTGTACATTTGTGTCCATCTTTAACCTGAGTGCAGGCACTCTATCATTAAACTCATTCAGGGATTCAGCCTTGTGTTAGAAGTGAGTTAGCTTTGTAGCTAAGCGTTAGCCGTAAACAGAACGACGCGGACGGTTCAGAGGCGATTCAGAAGGACTTAGAAGTGATTAGTGCAGAGACGGCGTGTTGTTTAAGACGCCATAACGTTATCAGATGTGTGTTCTTACTGAAAGTGCTTCTGTGACTGGGTGTGAATGTGGGTTTAGTCAGACAGCTGCTCTCTCCTCAGTACTGCGGACCGTACAGACCTACTCTCACCCACGCTGAGACACACAGTTAGTGTCATTAACCACTGGACAACACCTGGGACACGCCCACTCATACAGATAGTTACACCTCACAGTGCTGTTACTGTCTGTTATCAGCACTCATGGAATAACGCCTCTCGTGTAGAATCAGATTACAGATAACTAAGTGTTGTATAAAATGCATCGACTTTAAGTGATTGGTGTAAAGTGTGTGTCATGTTGTGATGTGTGTGTGTTGTGTGTTTGCAGGGTGTGACAGAAGCAGGTCGCGGCCGGCAGGATGACGAGTGTGAGTCGCAGCTCCTCCTCACCACACGGGGGCACTGTTGTAAAGATTCTTATGTCTGTCGTGTCCTGTGTTCGCTCCATCTCCAGATCTCCTCTTATCGTTGTCTCGGTCAGGTGATCTGGAGTGATGGAGGTCCTGGAGTGTGTGTGTGTGTGTGTGTGTGTGTGTGTGTGTGTGTGTGTGTGTGTGGTGTCGAGGTCCTGTTGGATCTGAATATGTGTCTTGTGTACAGTGTTTTGAGCAGACTGGTCCTCACTGTGTGTGTGTGTGTGTGTTACAGGTGCTGTGCAGGCGAGCGACGCGGAGTGTGAGGTCACTGAGGTTTTTCTCCGCCGCCGGATCCTCAGGATCAGATGAGCCGTACATCGCGGTTTCCTCTCGCGCTGCAGGTAAACCACACACACACACACACACACTCTCACTCAATCACACACACACACACACACACACTCACACACACACTCACTCACACACACACTCTCACTCATATTCTTACTCACTTACACACACACACACTCTCACACACAGGACAGACTCTCTTGATCTCAGTGCTTGGAGTGAGGAACAACAAAGCAGCGTGTTTAAGTTATGTGTGTGTGTGTGTGTGTGTGTGTGTGTGTGTGTGTTCAGTAGGTCCCAGGACAGTGTGGCCTGACGAGACTATGGGTCCTTTTGGGCCTCAGGATAAACGCTTCCAGTTGCCGGGTAACGTGGGTTTTGACTGTCACCTGGGCGGGGCTTCTGAGGAGGAGGAAGGGGCGGGGCCGAGTCAGCGTGTGCTTCCTGACGTCCTCACGGCGCCATCTAGTGGTGAAAGACACGAGTTCATACTGGCACAGTTCATCAATGAGTACCAGGTAAGAGCTCTGGAGAGTGTGTGTGTGTGTGTGTGTGTGTGTGTGTTTGTTTTCACCTTTTATAACCCTGAACTAGTGAACCCTACACACCAGACAGGTGTTACCTGAAGGAGAGCTGTTCACTCCTGCAGCATTAGGGCGGGGCGGGGCGGGGCGGGGCTTGTGTTAGCCCTCAGAGGGGCGCTGTGATGGAGTTCGTTCATGCGTGTGTGAAAGAGTGTACTGTGTTGTACCAGCAGGATTCATGAAAACTGTGTGTGTGTGTGTGTGTGTGTGTGTGTTACAGACTAAAGAGACGCCGGCGTGGACTCAGAGGGTCGGCAGAGTGGAGGAATATTTTACTCACTGTGACGTGGAGTGCTCCATACACTCCTGTCCTGAGCTGCTAAAACAAGGTAAGACACACACACACACACACACACACACACACACACACACACAGCAGCACCTCGCCAAGTGTTTATTCATTTTGCCCCACAGACATTCAGTGATGTTTATTATTTAAACACGGACACGTCGTCCTTCTTCACCCATCTGTAGTTACGGCCGTGTCTGTAATCATCACTCGTCTCCTCACCACAACCATAACACAGCGCTGACACTGGAGACTCCTTACATTTCATGTTCTTAATGTTTATCACATCATAAACTGGAACAAAATCTCCATCTGTCTGTCTCTGTGCCATGTGACTGAGCCGTCGCTATGGAAACCCTACAGTATCAGAGCGGGTGCATTAATGTAAACCTGCACTGATGTTCGAGAGACTTAATCAACAACCTTCTGACCAATCGGAGAGCAGAACCCAGTGTGTGTGTGTGTGTGTGTGTGTGTGTGTGTGTGTGTGTGTGTGTGTGAAGTGTAATGATCAAAAATAAAGAGCTGAATGTGTCTCTCTCTCTACACACACAGAGTTAGAATCGTTCTTCCCGGCGCTTCCTGTCAGCGGCATCACCGTGGTGACGATAAAACAGAAGAAAACCTCGACGGAGACACAAACGAACACGCAACAGCTGCTTGATCACGTGAGTCTGATTTATAAAGCGTCAAACACACGTGAGTGCGTATCGTTACGAGGGAAACGAGTTACAATGTTGTGATGTTAATCTGCAGTAAGATAAAGTGTGTGTGTGTGTGTAGTTCATCAACGGTGCCAGAGAGATCTGTTTCCTGCTGTGGAGAGGAGGATTCTGGGCGGACTTCATCGACCCGTCGTCTGGGAGAGCCGTGAGTACCGCTGGAGCAGGAACCTTCACTTTAGTTCCGTCTCGGTTCCTGGAACCGTCGTCTTTACGCCCTAAAGTGTTAACAGAACATTCAGGGGAATTTTTTATTTATTTATTTTTCCTCCCTGATGATGTCACTGTCTTACGTCCATTTCTTTGTCTCGTCAGTATTTCGGTGCGGGGTCACATGACCCGGTCCTCCGTGCGGACGAGCGGCGTCACTCCGGGTTCCACATCGAGGACGTGGCGTCCTGCAGACTCACCGTCCACGTCCTGAGCGACACACACGCCTTCTCAGGGACGCTGATCACCAACGCGCCGGCCGGCAGTCTTATAATGCGGCGTCTCAGAGGCCACACGCCCCACTGACACACACACACACACACACACACACACACACACACACACACACACACACACACACACACACACACTCTCACCATGTGAGGGATGTTAATGCTGCGGCAGATCTCCTGCTGGTTTTATTACTTGAGTTTAGGGACGAGTTCAGACCGTTATTTATTTCTGAGACACACCCGAGCCGAACCGCCACCTTTAACCTAATCATGCTTTAGAGATGGTGTAACGAGGCGTTACGCTAACGCTAGCTGGAGTCAATGAGTGAGTGCGGGTGATGTACGACTTTAAACACACTCTCACACACACTTCTTTTAACTTGAACACATGCACAGTTAGTGTGGAGTCAGAAAGGCCTTATTTATTTATGAAGTGATGAGAAACTGGAGACGACACACGGTGCTAAAGTCCTCATGTTCTACTGAGATGATTTAATAAATAAAACTATACAGTGATTTTAATAACAGTGTTTGTGTTCATGTCACTCCGTCATGGATTTCAGGGTCCTGACTCGAGGTAAAATGTCATCCAGACTCTCAGCACCTACACACACACACACACACACACACACACACACACAGAAAGGGTTAATAGTGTGTGAACAGAAAAAACCTGTACCTCGTAAACAAAAGACGATAGATGAGAGACATTTCGGTCCGACCCTGTGTACAGGATAAAGTGGTACAGACGATGATGAGTGTGTGAGAAACGAACATTTCAGTTTCCATCAAGACAGCTTTAGCAGACCACGTTTACTGCAGCAAAAGTATCGGAACAGACGTGCGTCTCTGACTTCAGCAGTTTGTCATCAGTTCAACTTCGTTTTTTTTTTAATATTCTATTTCAGCCTCTTAAACATCTGGAAAACAGAGTGTGTGGGATAAAGTGTAGCCTAAATTATCAGATCGTCCCTGATAATCGATCCAAGGGCGACGGTGCTGAGGGAGAAACTCCCTGAGATGTTAATAGAAAGAAACCATGAGAGGAACCGGACGCACCAGGGCACCCATCCTCAACTGGGTGGACCATAAACCGTCCCTGGTGTATCTGGGTAAACCTCTGGGTTACTGACCGAAAGGCCCCTAACCCCGTCTCCTCCAGGGGGCGCTGTATCCCGCCTGATTATTATCATTTAGAAGAATAATTTCACTGTGCTGTAAGATACATGCATCAAATAATTGATATTAAATAACTGAAGGTAATATCGAGTCCGCGGTCAGCAGGTGGTTGTTTCCACACCAGTGATCTCAGACTGGTGTAGGAGTGTGTTACATCAAGACGGTCTGTTCCGATACTTCTGCTCAGCTGGTTGTCTGTTAATATCACAAGCTGGAGGTCCTGCATTCATCGTTTGTGTCACAAAACCAAAGTGATGTCCCTGCTGTTCCAATACTTTTGGAGGAGACTATGTGTATATGTAGACACGCAAGGGCTGCACGAGCTGATTTAAAATAAATAAAATCACATGACCATCATTTTGATTTAAATAAGTTTTATTTAACTGTTAAATCCATCAATCTGCATTAAAATACATTTAAAACCAAATAAGTGGACAAATGAGGATGTTTATAAATATTTCATTGTTTTTCCAAACATTATTTCCAAACTCTCTCCTTACACGACCCACTGTGTGTGTGTGTGTGTGTGTGTGTACGTTACGCGGAATGGACTGCTAACTCTCGTGACTGAGTAACTGCACAGGTCTGTATCGAGATTCACACACAGCGTCCAGTTTATTAGGGACAGCTACAAGTTCCTGATTCGGCTGATTGATCGTGTGGCAGGTTTGAGCGAGTGTGTGGAAGCGTACGTGCAGGTGTTCCTGCAGTAAAAAACATTTACATTACAGTGAGTGTGTGTGTACATACCCAGAGTGTTCAGCAGCTCGAGGACTAGAGAGTGAAACGCAGGAAAGAATTCCTCGTGCTCCCTCAGCTTCACTATAATACTGCACACACACACACACACACACACACACACACAGCAGTAAAAAGACTCGGGTTAATAATAGAGCCGTGATGATATTCCCTACAGCACGGTGTGACTACGACTCGAACCTGGGTGCAAAAGTTTGTACGCCCTCAGTATGAGCCACGCCTCACAGACGATGTGTGTGTTATGTTCCTCAAGAGTGAATGTGAAGATACTCACACACTCTTACATCACACACGTCCCGGACTTTTACTTTTAGAACTCATACAATTATTATTTATATTATAGATCATTTGTACAAAATAAATTGTCCTTTGTGACAAATTGGAAAAGTGTGGGGGTGAAAACTTTTGCTCTTAACTGTAAATGTGACGAGGAAAAATGTAAATACTAATATATTACTAATGAGATCATTAGAACTGTAAAGCCACAACTTACTGTAGTGTAAGTTACAATACACTGTGTGTGTGTGTGTGTGTGTGTGTGTGTGTGTGTACCTGTCTATGTCACTGGTTCCAAGTAGCTCATGAGGATTGTGATGATCAGCTCCGCCTCCAGACATGATTCGAGCCACCGTGTTCACGACGTCACCAGGGGGCGCTCTCTCATCTAACACACACACACACACACGCACACACAGAAAAGTCTGAGAGTGCCGTTCTAGATCCCATCAGAGTCCTCAGTTTAATGCTCTTGACGTCCCACAATGCACTGCAGCAAGTGAGAGTCTCAGACACGACAGTGTCCTCACTGTCACACAAACACGGAGGATTTCAGTGCGAGTGTGTAACACAAAGGACATTTGTGACACACACACACACGCACACACACACACACACACACACACCCAGGTCCAGGATGTCCCTCAGGTTCCTCATGGCGTTGTTCATCTCCTCCAGTCGCGTGTAAACCTCGTTCATCCTCGGGTAAACGCCGCGCAGACTCGGGACGTCGAACAGCATCTGGAAGTGAGACAGCATGGCCTGCAGGGTGGGCTTAGTGGGAGTGCGCAGCACCTACACACACACACACACACACACACACACACACCTTG
The DNA here is from genome assembly GCF_024256425.1 of Clarias gariepinus. Classification (NCBI taxonomy): domain Eukaryota; kingdom Metazoa; phylum Chordata; class Actinopteri; order Siluriformes; family Clariidae; genus Clarias; species Clarias gariepinus. The sequence continues at coordinate 45,923,666 of NC_071102.1, read as the reverse complement.
ATAAGTGACATGATAAAATTAATTACAAACTGACTGGATTTCCATAATCTTTAAAGCAAACTAAAGTTTTTTGTAATATAAAAATAAAATTTATTTTTGCCGATATTTAATAAAACAATGTTCCAAAATAATGCGAGTGACTTTGAGGAATCCTCTGAGCTCAGGACTGAGACGACAAAGAAACTAAAACCTTGTCGTCTGGCGCGGTCTCGTCCAGCAGCGTGTCCACCATCAGCATCACGTCCTCCACCGTCACACACTCGCCCTGACGACACGCACCGTCCTCCGGCTGCCACGGCAACAGTCTCTTCACCAGCCTGTTCACAGAGCGCTGCAGGTCCTGACGGAGGATGAGAGATCAGTGGAGTCGAACCATTAACACAAACACTAAACACACACGCGGTGGTGGTGCTGTGGTAGTGTGATGTGTTGGTGGTGGTTACGTTGTGATGTGGTTGTGGTGGTGTTGTGGGGTGGTTGTGGTGATGTGATGTGGTGGTGTGATGTGTTGGTAGTGGTGTGGTGGTGGTGGTATAGTGTGGTTGTGGTGTAGTGTGGATGTGGTGGTGTGGTTGTGGTGGTGTGGTATAGTGTGGGTGTGGTGGTGTGGTATAGTGTGGGTGTGGTGTAGTGTGGGTGTGGTGTAGTGTGGATGTGGTGTAGTGTGGTTGTGGTGGTGTGGTATAGTGTGGGTGTGGTGGTGTGGTGTAGTGTGGGTGTGGTGTAGTGTGGATGTGGTGTAGTGTGGATGTGGTGTAGTGTGGTTGTGGTGGTGTAGTGTGGTTGTGGTGGTGTGGTGCAGTGTGGTGGTGTGGTGGAGGCGGTGTGGTGTGTTGGTGGTGGTGGGGTTGTGGTGGTGTGGTTGTGGTGGTGTGGGGTGGTTGTGGTGATGTGTTGGTAGTGGTGTGGTGGTGGTGGTGTGGTGGTGGTGTAGTGTGGTTGTGGTGGAGGTGGTGTAGTGTGGTTGTGGTGGTGTGGTGGAGGTGGTGTGGTGTTGTGTTGTGTTGATGTGTTGTTGGTTGTGGTGTGGTGTGTTGGTGTGGTTGTGGTGTTGTTGGTTGTGGTGTGATGGGTTGGGGTGATGTGTTGGTGGTGGTGTGATGTGTTGGTGGTGATGTGTTGGTGGTGATGTGTTGGTGGTGATGTGTTGGTGGTTGTGGTGTGGTTGTGGTTGTATAGCGTGGTGTTGTAGTTGTGTGGTGTTGTGGGATGGTTGTGGTGATGTGGTGTTGTAGTGGTGTGATGTGTTGGTAGTGGTGGGGTGGTGTGTTGGGGTGGTGTGTTGGGGTGATGGTGTGATGTGTTGGGGTGGTGTGGTTGGGGTGGTGTGAGACTGACGGACAGAGTGGCGAGCTGCCGGCTCCACATCTCCAGTGTAGGGACGATCTGGTCCAGGTCCGAACCCGCGGCGTCATCGGGTTGCCTCGGCAACGCCAGCGGAGCTCCCGGTTTGGTCAGTATGGCAGTGATGTCACTAAGGATCTGTGGGACACGATATTAGATTATCTCACTGCGATACGATGAAACGGAGAACACACGGGTGCTGGGAGTCCATTAGCAAACATGACGTCACCTTCTCGAGTCGGAGCGCCGCGTCGGCCTCTCTGCAGCGCGCTTTAATCGCGGCCACCACGTGACCTGTGTCCTGCACCTTCAGCTCCGAGCAGATCTCCTACATCATCACGTCACACAGGAGACAAGCTGGTGTTTAGTGCAGGTTTATACAAACACACTTATGTTCTCACACGCTAGCGTTTCTATAGTAACCCCTCGCTCACATGGACGTGTCCAACACGCGCTTCGAAAAATATCTATATTACTACGGAAGTCTCCAGTGTCTTCTGCAATCCATAATCAGAGTTTACGTCTCTCGCCTGTTTCTCAGTAACTTGCTCTCATATTGTTTCAGAGACAGACAGACAGTGAGACAGAGAGACAGATGTTCACCGTGATGTATCTCTGGGTGTCTGCAGCGTGTCGTCGTGTCTCGGCGCTGGAGCTCAGAGGGTCCTCAGTCGTCTCCGTCTGCACCAACCTGCAAAGACGAGCTCGGTACAATAACCAAAAAGTTGTGTAGAACCTACAGCCGGGGGCCAAAAGTTTTGAGAATTACACAAATTAAAAATTTTCACGAATTCTGCTACCGCAGTGTGTTTAGAGCTTTTTGTTACTCTGGTCTACTGAAGTATAATCACAAACATTTCATACGTGTAAATAACGTCTTTTATGTGAGGACTTTTATGTGTTTACAGTGTTGTTACTCTACACTTCACTCTGTCACGCTGTCAATCACCTCCTGGGTCACACCCTGACTGATCAGTGCTAATCAGGAGTGTGTGTGTGTGTGTGTGTGTGTGTGTGTGTGTGTGTGTGTGTGTGTGTGTGTGTCCACTAGTCGGCTTTACTGTTGACACGACACAGGACTGATGTAGTAATTATACTTCAGTACATCAGAGTAACATCTGACAAAAAGATCTAAAAACACTGAAGCAGCAGAACTTTGTGAAAATTAATATCTGTGTCTCTTTCATAACTTTTGGCCCCCGGCTGTAAACCTGTAGAGTTGTGTAGAGTTGTGTAGAGTAGAGTTACTTGATGTTGGTGTGTTGGACGAGACGCTCCATCCTCCTCAGCTGCTGCTTACACCACTTCAGCTCCTTTCCACTCGGCCTAACACACACACACACACACACACACACACACACACACACACACACACATTAGTTACTGAGGTTTTAAGGAAACCTGAGCTCACTTCACCACCATACACACACACACACACACACACACACACACACACACTCTCTCTAACTGTGTGATGTAAATGATGCTGTAGTGTCTCCCCTTGTCTCCTCTCCCTCACACTGCAGTGAGGACAGTGAAGACCGTGAGGACCGTGAGGACAGTGAGGACAGTGAGGACAGTGGAGTGTGCAGGGAGTCACTCAGGACCTCTCAGGGAGCACCGGTATAGAACAGGAAGGACAGGAAGAAGAGAGTAAACACGGCACCTGGAGTCCAGATCCTGTCTGAGACGCTGAATCTCTGACTTCAACTCTTCATGCTGCGCTTTAGTCTTCTTCAACTGATCCTGATACGACTGAGAGAGACACAGAGAGAGACAGTGAGAGAAGGAGACAGAGAGACAAAGTGGGAGAGAGACGGAGAGAGACAGTGAGAGAAGGAAACAAGACGGAGAGAAAGAGACACAGTGAGAGACAGAAAGACAGATGGGGAGAGAGACAGGCAGAGACAAAGAGACAGTTGTATAAACTGTTAAAGCTACAAATAAAAAATTTCCCTGAATGTTAAATTAATATTCAGAACGTTTACGTGTTTAATGCTGTTTAGTCACAACTGTTATACGAACACATCTGAAATTGGCTGTGTGTGTGTGTGTGTGTGCGTGTCAGTGTGTGACTGTGTGAGTGAGTGAGTAAGAAAGTGTGAGTGTGTGTCACTGTGTGTGTGTGTGTGTGTGTGTGTGTGTGATCAGTACCTTGAGCAGTGTTCTGTATCTGGAGGTGTTTATCTCTGTGGTGTTCTGAGACTCAGACGAGTCTCTCTTACACACACTGCACCTGTCACACCTCCTACAGGACAGATAATAATAATAATAATAATAATAATAATAATAATAATAATAATAATAGATCACTTCAGTCCTGGACGCTGATTACTTTGTGTGCTGACTCTCGGATCTCTACACTGACTCTAAACCTGATTTTATAAAACCTAATATTATATTTATAATAGAGATGAAGCGGTCGATCGGGCTGTGATCAAACTCAGCTGGTGTTGGGTGTGACTGGGCGTGGCCGCTGACCGGGCGTGGTCGTGATATAAACCGCACTGTACCGAGCGTAGAAGCTTCCACAACCCAACACAGTTATGGTGTTACATTATTAAACATCACACACGTTTAAAGCCCCTTATCTGCCTTTTACTCCAGACTGTTAGACCTCAAACACACTCACTACACACACTCACCCCAACCTCACACCGACCGCCAGCGCTAATTACTCAAAAAGTGCTGCCGCTTAACCCCCACTCACTGTCCAGTCGAGGTCTGAGCTGTTCGAGGCGCTAAAACATCGCTGTTTGTTTATAATCCTGCAGGTGGCGCTCTCTGAACTATTAATACATTTTTTTTAAATCAACACATGAATTATTCGCCAAGTTTGTTTAGAAATAATAATTGGGTCAGTAACAATGATGTCATTCAAATACAAACTCTAGTATTTAAAGTTAGTTTGTAGTGTTTAAACGCTGCGCTTGAGTTTTTAAGTGTGTGTGTGTGTGTGTGTGCGCGTGTGTGTGTGTGTGTGTGTATGTGTGTGAGACAGAAGGTCTGTTTAGATCTACTCACTTGAGCTTCTCCTGCAGCTGCTGCAGCTGGGACTCATACACACTGATGACATCCAGGATCCTGGACACACACACACACACACACAGCACTCAGAGTCTCAGTGTGTGTGTGTACACGTCTCCAACAAGCATGCTGTAACTGCTGGAGTGTAGCGCTACTGTAAATAGACGTGTGTGTGTGTGTGTGTGTGTGTGTGTGTGTGTGTGTGCTCACAGCTGGTCACTAGGCGAGTGCAGTCGAGCCGAGCGACTGAGGAACTGCTGGAACGCCTGGTTCTGGCGAGCGCTGCGTTTCTCCTCCTCTTTCACAGCGAGGTGGAGTTTCTTCTGCAGCTCACACACCTGGGACACCTGATCACTGAGCTGCTGCTGCACAGCCTGACAGCGCATCTACACACACACACACACACACACACGCACACACACACGCACACACACACGCACACACACACGCACACACACACGCACACACACATCATATAAGTGACACTATACAGTAAACTCTAATACGTCCTGGTCTGTAACTCGAGCTGAGTCTCTCAGTGTGATGCGTGATGTTAAACACACACACACACACACACACACACACACACACACACACATACACACACACAAACTCGGGGTTAAAGTGTGTCTCACACCTCGGCGTCCTCCTTGTCCTGCTGCAGTTGCTGTCTCTCTCCGCGCTGCTGCGCTGCTTTATTAATAATGGAGTCCTCCAGACCCTGAACTTTGACCTTTACCCCGGCCAGCACGCCCTCCAGCTCCTCCGCTCTGTGTGACTGACGCACCGCCCGGGCCTGATGCTGCTCCACTTCCTGTCTGGAACAGGAAGTGATGTAATGTTACATTAGAGTAAATAAATTAGACATCGTCTGAAGTGTCGGATTCACCGTGTGACCAACAGCCGTGTATATACAAACACACACACACACGGAAATAGGAACAGTCAAAGCGGCTGAACATCTGTAAAGGTTTAGAAAAAATAAACCTGAACAAATATTTAGCCAATATAAAATTAAATATAATGTATAATAAAATAATTAGCTAAAATGATTAATCCTAAGAAAACCAAATGAAATGAAGATGTGGGGAGGGGCTAAGACTAGGATCAAATAAATAAAAACACAAAAGTCTAAATACAATACAGTGGAACCTCGGATTGCGTTGTCGTGGTTTACGAGCTCCGAGTATCATGTATAACGCATGCGCGTCTTGTTTTGACACCGAGCGTCGCGTCATCACAACTGAGCCAACGGTTTTTCTTTCTCTGCCGCTGCGGGTATTCATCTCCCCTGCTGGGACTTAGTGCTCGTCTCTTACTGGTATAATCAATACGTGTGTGTGTGTGTTTCTTTCTCTTGCGCTGCAGAGTGTGTGTGTTATGTGTGTAAACATAATTTTACACCACCGGTTCACACACACACGCACGCTCTCTTTCTCTCTCGCCTTTACTGTGTGTCAGTGTTTGAGTGTGTGTTTTTCTTTCTCTTGCGCTGCAGAGTGTGTGTTGTGTGTGCGCACGCGTAATTTGACACCGAACAGGTTCGCGCACACACTCTCTCGTCTTTAGTGTGTGTCAGTCTTTGAGTGTGTGTGTTATGTGTGTGCGCGCGTAATTTGACACCGTTGCTGGTTCACACACTCTCTCTCGCCTTTAATGTGTTTGTAACCGTTTTTTTATGGTAACATGCAGGTTAATTTGTTTTATTATTACTTTATACTTTCTGTTTATTTTTTTTATGTATTCCATTGATTCTTATGGGAAAATGTGCTTTGATTTACGAATGTTTTGGAATACAAGCCCGCTTCCGGAACGAATTATGCTCGTAATCCAAGGTTCCACTGTATGTATACATATATATAAAAAAGTAAATAAAAACACTTTTTATATCTTAAGTAATAAAATTATTATTAATTAATATAGGGCTGCAACAACAAATTGATTGAATCAATAAAATTGGTTACTAAAAGCGTTGGCAACGAATTTCATAATCGATTCATTGTGTCACGCGACACGGAGACATTGGATTATTTTAAAAAAACTTTAGTTTAGTAAACACACTCGGTCTCGCGCACTGATGCTAGCAGAGTTCGACTCCTTACAGACAGGGCGGAGCAAAAATTAAAAAATAGGAGCGGAGTTAGAGGAAAGATACATGGAGGCAGATAAAGCCGTAATGGTGTGATCGTCTCCCCTGCTGGGTCTTCGTGCGCATCTCTTACTGGTATAATCACCATCTGTGCATGTGTGTACTGTTCACTATAACACTGTGACCACGTGTGTGTGTGTGTGTGTGTGTGTGTGTGTGTAAAAAACATATTATTTTGTGTCTGTATGTGTGTGTGTGTGTGTGTGTGTGTGTGTACAGCGCGCATGTAAAGCAAAAGCAAGTCTCATTAGAGAGGTTAAAGATCCATTTTCTCTCTGTGCGCGTCTGTGTGCGCGCTCGTCATTGGACACCGTGCCCCATACACACACACACACACACACACACACACACACACACACACACACACAAACACACACACACACACACACACAGACCCCTCCGACTTTCACCTTTACAGACACACACACTCTTTCTCTTTGCTCTACACAGAAACACTGCTCTGTCGTGATTCTTTTCAAAGGTAAAGTGCAGATTTATTTGTTTTATTTTTACTTTACAGTGATTCCGTTCGGGTTTTTAAAAATAAAATTTGGTTTACGAATGTTTTGGCCTGCTTCTGGAATTATATCTATTTGGCAGATGTAAAGCATACATGTCTATGTTTTTTGTGTTAGTCCATTTTTATTTTATTTTATTTATTATTAAAACAGCTCAAGGAGCAACATGTTTGTGCACGTTCTTAAGATTTAGGGTTCCGTTTTTGAATAATGAAGGGAAAAGAAAGAATCAACAGATTAATCGATTATTAAAATAATCATTAGTTGCAGCCCTACATTAATATTTAAAGGTTACAATTATTTAATAATTGAAATAAAATTATTTTAAAATCATAATTGTATAAATAATTATTATATTTTTAAGTATTTAAATGAAATCATGCAAAAAATAAAAGCTCAGGAGCAAAAAAAAAAAACTAAGTTATTAAAAATGCTAAAATAATTTTTGGTTAAAGTACAGAAAATTAATAAAGAATTTAAAAAAAAATATTAAAATATATTACAAATATAAAATGTATATATTTTTAAACTTTTATGTGACTCTCTCACACGTGAACATCAGCAGCACGTGAACAGTGTGAGATAAAATACTGACGCAGACGAACATCACACTCAGTGTTTCAGCGAATGTTTACTGTGAATGTAATGGTTTAACAGGGAGGCTGTGAGAGGAACAAACAAACAGTAGTGGAGTTATACAGACAGCTCTGTGTGTGTGTGTGTGTGTGTGTGTGTGTGTGTGTGTGTGTGTGTGTAATATGAGATAACAGCAGATGGGGATCAGCTGGAGCTCACACTGCGCTCTGAATTATTTCTCAGGTTTCTTCATCAGACTGAGATCTCCACAGTGATGAACGGGTGTAAGCGTGTGTACAGGTGTGTGTGCTGCGTTGTGGGCGGGGCTTACTTTAACTTCTTGTTGGATTGGATGAGCTCCTGGATCAGCGCCTGTCTGCGCTCCGAGTCCGTCAGCATCGTCTTCAGGGTGGCACGCAGCTCGGACGACGACGTCCTCTCCAACAGCACCAGGTCTGAGATGGAAACGCGTTATTGTTTCCATAGTAACAGCCCGTTCACGTGGACACCGTGTGGGTTGTGTGTGTGTGTGTGTGTGTGTGGGTAAATAAATACCTGCCAGGTTCTTGTTCTCCGCGGGGTCTGTGAAGCGGACGGGTCTGAAGCCGTGGTGCTGCAGCAGGCGGTTCACTGCGTCCCACTCCGTCTGCTCCTGCTACACACACACACACACACACACCACGCTAAATCAGATACCACACATACACACTGACGAGACACACCGCCACAATCATCATCATCATCATTCCACCTGAAACTGGCGGCTGGTCCACAAAAAGACGTAGGTCTTGTCTCTACATTGAGGAGACGTCCTGTCCATGATAACGATAATTAAAGACTCTAAAGTAAAAAGGGTGAAAGTACAGAGGGACGAGATCGGACTTCCTGAGACGCTGGTCTGAGTGACTGAGACCCTGGACGGTGTGCTTCTCATATTCACATCAAACCCCACCTCCTGCACTAGGACTGGCTCCTACAGCATGTCCAGGGAGACCCTGAGACACAGGACACACACCTGCTGGGGTCTGAGTCGGTTCAGTGAGTCGGTTCAGCAGCACGAGTCGACTCCCAAAGATTCGAGGCAATATTTTAACAATAGAATGTGATTTCTTTAGGATTGTACATTAAATAAATTAAAAACATATACCCTTACCTTCACATTACTTCTTCTTCTTGTTTTATTTTTATTAAGCTCATCTAAAAGAGTCGACTCAGCGAGTCGATTCGTTCTAAACCGCCTCATAACAGAATCACACACAGTTCGGCTACAGATAAAAGACAGTTTCTCAGAACTCACCTTCTCCATCTCGTTCTCTGTCGAATTTCACTCAGGATTTATTAAATTACTTTATCGAATTTCTGTGAAAGTTGATCTACACGCGTCACGTGACCCGCCGTTCTCTCCGTGCTAAGCTAATCTAAACTAGCCACACCGAAAGGCTCCGCTTAGCGCCAACAAAAACTAATTAAACGAGAATTAATTCCAGTTTGATTAAGAATTAAGAATAATTATCTGTTTTGTGTTTTTGTTTTTGACTCTACTCGTACGCTTTAAGCTTTCCGTTGTTTCAAATAACTGCGGAAAATGACGCATTGTTTACTTCCGGGTTCTGGACCAATCCCGAGGGGGTGTGAGGATAAACCACGCCCACTATGTCTAACTTATCGCGAGATTTGCAGTGTCGCAATAAAAGAGGAAAATTCATTAAATTATCTGAAAGTCGGATTAAATCTGATTTCACTTTTACTGTTTCTCTTATTCTGTAATATTTGCACTTAAATACATAAAAAAATATTTTTATTGTTCATTTCTGGCAAACACAACGCACCTTCTTCTCACATTTCTTTATTTATTAAATTAATAATAATAATAATAATAATAATAATAATAATAATAATAAATACTCATAATAATAATAATAATTATTATTATTATAATTATTTATTTAATGAATAAAGAAATGTAAATAAAGCACAAAATTTAGTATATAACTGAACAAAACTAGAGAAACAAATATAGAAATAAACAAAATTGACATATAAAACTTTATCTCATTTGTAATAAATGATTTACTATAAATCACTATGTGTGGATTAATCAGAAAGTGCGTTGTGTTTGCCAGAAATGTAAAATTAAAATATTTTTAAAAATGTATTTAAGTATATAATAATAATAATAATAATAATAATTATTATTATTATTATTATTATTGTTGTTATTATTATTATTTATTTTGTTGTTGTTTTTTATGTTGTTGTTTTTAATTATTTATTTTGTTGTTGTTATATTATTGTTGTTGTTTTTGTTATTATTATTATTATTTATTAACATATACGTCGATGAATTCAAGAAATCCCCCCACTGTGTATCTTACGTTATCTTGTACATAAAACTTTTATCAATAAAATTACATCCAAAATTTCCTTTTCCTAACGTGACTTTAGATAACACAAGTTTATGTTACATTTTATAAAAAAAAAATTTTAACACATTTAACAAATTTTTATATAATTCATGTTTTTTTATTACATTATTTAAAAACTTGTGTTAAGTATTAATTTACGGTATAAAAAAACTTAATAATGCTTTATGTCTTATCACAATACTTGTACATTTATAGCAATTTCATTACTGTATTTATGTGAGCAAACAAAGCATCAACATTATAGCAGAATCGTTTAATATTTTTATTATTTCTTTCTAAATTTACCAGTTTTTGAAGTTGAGTTTTAATAAATACTACAAACTATTTCTCCTTTAATAGGTTTTTACAGTTCATTAATAATAAATAAGTTAATTAAATGTGTCACTTTATTGTCTTTAGTATACTGATGTGACTGTAGGTCAGGAGGAGTGTGTAGGTGTGTGTAGGTGTGTATGTATAACACTGATTACACTGTTCATGTTGTCACTCTGAAGGATAGAATGAAAGACACACGGCGAACACATGCTGACAGAAGTGTTATTCTTTATTGAAGTTACAGATGTTGATGCAGATGTTGATGTTTTTCATATGATCCATACAGACGTGTTTCCCTCTCGCACCTCTGAGCATTACTTACAGATTATATACTATAATAATTATCTGGAGACATTATTCTCGGCATGCTACTTGGTCATGGCATTGAGCTGGGACACCTCTGTGTGAGTGTGTGTGCGTGTGTGACTCTATTTATTCACGACCGCGACGTCCACGTCCTCGGTGCGAGACACCACCTTGCCATCAACCACTTCCTCGATTACGGTGCGTATACGCTTGGTCACCTCGGCTGCGCAGAGACACGAGACAGGGAGACGGCGTTAGACAGTTGTTTAGGAATCCCGCTGAATATGATATAATCTTATGATCATATAATCTTTCAGTTATTAAATTAACTTACGTTTTCTCTGTTCTTGTTTCTTTGTTTCCTCAACCACCTTGATCACAGTGGATTTTTTGCTAAAAAAAAAAGAAAGTCAAATTGATTTACTGAAAAGTCAAAAATATATATAATAGCATTACATTACATTTCTTAATAGTGATGTGTTAAATTGTAATATTTATATAATGAAGCTTTTTCCTCATTACTGGCAAACTGCAGTGGATTAAAAGGAAATCTTGATATTTATTCGATTTTTTTCACTACATGATGATGATGATGATGACGAGGAATATAACATGTTACGTATCATGTGACACTGGTGTTAAAGCCGAAGCGTACCTGGAGTCCTCTCCGTCCAGCAGCCGTCTGTACTCAGCGATCTCCATCTCGAGCCTGGTTTTGATGTTAAGCAGAGCGTCGTAATCGGCTGCCTGCCTCTCGATGTCCGAGCGCATCTGCGTAAGCTCCACCTCCAGCCTGTTGATGATGGTCTGCAGCTGGCTGAGCTGGAGACTGTAGCGGTTCTCCGTGTCATGCAGCGTTCCCTCCAGAGCCGATTTCTAACCAATCCGAGCGCAGAGAGAGAGTGTGAGTGATGGTGTTTCATGGGGGAATGGGCGGGGCTATGACTTGTGATGTAACAACTTTTACATGTTTACACGTGTGTGTGTGCGTGTGTGTGTGTGTTTACCAGGCTAAGCTGAGACTGCAGCTCAATTTGCAGTGACTGCAGCGTCCTCTGAAGATCGGTGATCTCACTGCGGTGCGTCTGGATGCTCTCCGTGCTCGTCTTCACCTCCTTGCTCAGGTCATCGAACTGGCCAAGAGAGACGAAGGTCAAAGGTCACATATTTCTGGGTTTACAATAAACGCACTAAACTAGTTGATTATCCTCCAGGTCCCCTGTGACTCACCTTGCCCTTGTACCAGGACTCCACTTCGCGGCGGTTCTTCTCGTTGATGGCCTCGTACTGCGCGCGGATCTCGTTGATGGTCTGAGTCAGGTCCGCCTGAGGAGCCGCGTCCACCTCCACGTTCACGCTGCTGCTGGACATCTGAGCGCGCCGAGCCGCCAGTTCCTACACGGGAAGGAGAAAATACCAACCGCACCGTTATACTCTGACTCGGGACTTTATCGCAAGCGCGGCTCAGCTAGCTAGCACAATATTAAGTTACTGTTAGCTTGTTGTTGTTTTTTCCTCATAAAAACCATAGAGTGCACTAACTACGTGTAACGTTAAGAAGCTAGAAAAACATTAACTTTAATTAGATTAAAGTAGTTTTAAAGGTTAAAGGCGGAGGTATTTAGTGGCAGTCGATGATGTAATCGGGCGTGGTCTGGACTGTGACTCGTGACTATCTGTGTCATGCTTCATGATCTCTGATCCTGAAAGTGAGTTTCCAGAGATTATCATCTCAGATACACCTTACCATGGATATCCTAACCACTGAATGTGTGTGCAAGCCTTGCCCTGCCCTGCCCTGCCCTGCCTCGCCCCAACGCAGCGCTCATATAAAGGCCGTGCTGCTTTGAAGTGGAAGCTGAATACAGTTTAATAAGCTCTGAATAAACATTTAATTAGCAGATAATCGAGCTGATGCTTGTTTAATTCTAAAAATAAAGTGCACGTCATATGTACATGTGTGTTTGCTCACCTCCTCGTGGTTCTTCTTCAGGTAGACCAGCTCCTCCTTGAGGCCTTCGATCTGCATCTCCAGGTCCGAGCGGGTCATGGTGAGCTCGTCAAGGACGCGGCGCAGCCCGGCGATGTCAGCCTCCACAGACTGGCGCAGCGCCAGCTCGTTCTCATACCTACAATAAAATTACACTCATTATACGAGTAATGTAATTAACAAATCATACATGATCAATTATCACTAATTATTAGAGTTAAATCACACAGTAAGCCTCGACTGGATGTTAACGCTGGTGACTGATAAACGCGTCTCTGACATCACTTCGCAATTCATAATTAATAAATCATGAAATAAGACAATCTTTTTTTTCTTTCCCTCCTGACACTCACTTGAGTCTGAAGTCCTCGGCAGCCAGCTTGGCATTGTCGATCTGCAGAATGATCCTGGCGTTGTCCATGGTGGCCAAGTTGATCTGCACGAGAGAACATTTCACACGTTAGCGTCTTGGCGTCATTAACGGTATTGAATCAGAGCAAATGAAAAGGGTCAAAAAATCAACTTTGATCATCACTTTTATTATTTGGTGCTGATGTAGCACATTAAACTGGGGTTCTAAAGGAGTTTAAAGGCGGGAAATAATAATGTAGACTTTAACAATTTCTTCTATACAGTCTCTTTAATATACTATTATTACATTGTTATATAATAATTATCTAAAATATAATAATAAACCAATTTTTATAATAAATCACGCACTATGACATCGGCCGTATGTCACCGTAGTGTGTGAAGAGCCTTATTGTTCATCTAAGGCTTTTTTTATCCCAAGCATCTGTATGTTTTTGGAGGTCTTATCATGCTCAGGAATCATGAAGATCAGCAGACAGGTTGGAATCTGCTGCCATCAGGACTCCTGAGCGTCTGGCACGGGGCCTTCACAGTGAATAAACACCGTCTGACCCACACACAGGTTCTTACACCAGATGCCATTCCTGACACAACCCTCCCATTTTATGCCTGAGACTGGCACTGCATCTGATATCAAATATAATAATTAAATAATAATCTAACTAATTATTCATTATTATTTGACTATTTAATTATAATGATGATGATGATGATGATCACTCCTACCCCCCCCCCCCCTCACCTTGGTGCGCAGGTCCTGGATGGTGGCCATGTAGTGACTGTAGTCGCGCGCCTCGGGCTTGCTCCTGTCGTACCACTCGCGGATCTTGAGCTCGAGCGCCGCGTTGGCCTTCTCGAGCGCGCGCACCTTCTCCAGGTAGGCCGCCAGCCGGTCGTTGAGGTTCTGCATGGTCAGCTTCTCGCTCACCCCCATCCCGTCCTGGAAGCCGCCACCGACACCACCGACACCACCGAGACCACCGGCGACGGCGGACGACACCTGGTAGGTGGACACGCGCACGCTCCGGCCATCCGCGCCGCCGTACACGCTGGGAGCGCGCGCCCCGGAGATGCGCATGCCGTACATGCCGCCCCCGCCCAGGGACAGAGAGGACGAGGAGAAGCCGCCGCTCCCGCCGCGGGAACCCGCAGAGAAACTCATCATGGACGCGCTGCTCATCTTCTCTTCTTCTGCCGCTTCTAACGTCAATCTGGGGAGCTGGAGAGAGCGCACGAGGAGTGATGCTCACGAGCGCCTGCACGCGCCTTATGTAGCCCATAAGGAGAGAGACGGGGGAGGAGGAGGAGGGGGGGGGGTGCTTTGGGGGCGTGGCCTTCTTCACTCATTACACACCTGGACAGGTTTGGCGTCCGGCCCCCCGCAGGTGCGTCCAGGGCGCAGTCACACAGGTGTGTGTGTGTGTGTGTGTGTGTGTGTGTGAGAGAGAGAGAGGGAGAGAGAGAGAGGGGAGGGGCAGCGAAACTCAGGCTCGGGTTTGAGTCACGATTAAAGATGCACAAATAAACGGATTAATTTAGACCTGGTTCACATCCTGTGTTCTGAAAGCAGATTATATTATTAAAGAGATTGTATTTATTTATGTTTTTTTTAAAAAAGGAAATCAATTCTTCTCCTACAATTTGTGCTCAAAACTCAATAATAATAATAATAATAATAATAATAATAAGATATATTTTTTTTAGATATGTGGTTAATCCCCTGCAAAAATACAAAACAAAACTAAACACCTCCCCAGCAGTGTGTGAGTGATGCTCCTCAGTTAGTAACCCATTGGAAGGATCTACTCAATAATGCAAACTTCAAAGCACTATATATAATAATATGTATATCTTATGATGTCACCACACACCTCCAGGGTCACGGGTTCGATTCCCATCTCAAGGTCTGTGTGCATGGTGTTTGCATGTTCTCCCATTGCTTGGTGAGTTTCCTCCTGGTTTAGGTCGGACTAACTGACATTCCCAAATTGCTTGTAGTATGTGTGTGTGTGTGTGTGTGTGTGTGTGTGTCTCACGCTTGTAATCAGGAGCTCAGGAGATCAGGAGAGCTCCTCATGCTGCATATCTGCCTGATGATGTGATTATCACAGGTATGTAACAAAGCAGATCAGGAAGGGGATAAACATTCAACCTGGCAACACAGGAGATACCATGTCAAGACTTGCTGAACAGGACATAAGGGGAAGCGGGTGGGCAGGCAGGGATGACATGATGTTCAGGAGCGGCAGGTTCCAATGGTTTCAGGAGTCCAGGTGTGTGTGAGTGTGATTGAGTCGCTTACATCATCCCCAAAGCTGAGATGGTAATTGCCAAGGAAGATTAAAATGTAACGATATTTTTAATTTCTATTAGCTGGATAAGGAAGCTCAAGTTTCACCTAAACTTTGATTTATTGTACTGCATGACAACAAACAAACACACACACACAAACACACACAGGAACATAATCATGTTCATAAAAGAGGAGCTTCCTTTAGAGATCAATCCTACATTGTATCTCACACACACGGTCTCAATAAGAACCTGAACAAACAAGCTTCAGAGCTGCATTGTATGCCGAAAAGCGGAATCACTCCGGGGCATGGTGACGTGACCGTCGGACATCATCATCGATCATAAAAAAAAAAAAAAATGTTTAGACATAAAACAAAAACAGTGTGTTCTGTGTAAACAGACGTTAATGTCAACAAAGGCTAAGCGTTTCCGAATAAGATTACACACGCGCTCGAACATAAAGTGAGCAGTAAGCAGGTTTGACATCGGGAGATCTAATCCGTCATCGGGTTACAACTTTTTCTTCTTTGTGGCAGGAGGCGAGGGGTTTCCTACCGCGCACTGCAGCTCTCAGAGTACGCTAGTGCAGCCGCACATCACAGGCTTCTTGTCAAGTGGTTTTGTTTCCATGGTAACTGCGTTCCTTGTAACGTTTAAGCGAAGGAGTCTCCAGTGTCAGTGGTTTATAACAGCCAGGACAGAGAAGGTTACGCTTGGCTGGAAAAAAGTGTGAATTACGAGAGGTGAAATTCCCATCATCATAAAACTATAAATATAAAAAAAAATTAAATAGTAACCCGGAGCTGTAAAGGATCTTCTGTCACTCAGTTCTGTTCTCCAGTTACGTGACTCTCACATACAGCGTTAGCTTCCATGTTAGTCAAAATAAACCTGATGGGGTTGTATTCTTGTGGAATGAAAGTCTCTTGGAAAAGATTCATCCGTTCGACTTCAAACCCAGCACTCGTTTTAGCTGCAACTTTAGGGGATAGAATATAATATATAATGTGAGAGGTGAGAGTGGTGTTAAACTCTTAGCAGTACTCTGTATCCAGAAGGTGATGAGAATAAACCCTGGAGGTGATGGAAGGTCCTGAGAAACTCACCGGATTCACTTTATATTTACACTAATTACACTTTAGAAAATCAGCTCCGTTAACTTCAGGGTTCTGGGGTCGAATCCCAAATAGTGTTCAATGTGAAGCTAGTGCACTATGTAGGGTGTAAAATCCCTTGTTCCACTCATCAAGTAGTGCCCTTGATCAGGGGTTAGAGAGGGATTTAGGATTCAGCCTTGTGTTAGATGCTTGTTAGCTTTGTAGCTAAGCGTTAGCCGTGAACAGAACGACGCAGACGGTTCAGAGGCGATTCAGAAGGACTTAGAAGTGATGAGTGCAGAGACGGCGTGTTGTTTAAGACGCCATAACGTTATCAGATGTGTGTTCTTACTGAAAGTGCTTCTGTGACTGGGTGTGAATGTGGGTTTAGTCAGACAGCTGCTCTCTCCTCAGTACTGCGGACCGTACAGACCTACTCTCACCTACGCCGAGACACACAGTTAGTGTCACTGTTGTATGTAATACAGTACGACATAAAGTGTCTGAATGTACAGCAGTGAGACTTTGAGACACTGATACACTGTGTCCCACATTCCACAAGTTATTAAAGAAAAGTTCTTCTGTTTCCAGCAGTTCAGGGATCAAGTCATCAAATGTTCTTTTCTTTCTCGCAGGCGATGATGTAATGTTGTGAGTGTAATCTGTACAAAACCCGGCTGTTTGCAGCGATTACTCAGCATTCATCAGAGAGCTTCCAGCACTGCAGTGATCACAGCCCTTTAACCAGAACATGTCAGAGCCTTTGTGCTCCGTCTGACCGCAGCAGCAAAGATTAAGTGTCTGACACACACACGCACGCACACACACACACACGCACAAACAAATAATAAATAAACACAGATCCAGACACTCTATTAAAACAATTAATTTATACCAGTCGAGACACTAAACTTAATCAAATACAGAAGGAAAGAAAGAAAGAAACAAACACTGATCCAGACTTCACTAAAACATCAAATCAAAACAAACAAATACCAATATTTACCAAAACAAAGAAATACCACTCAAACAGAAAAACAAACAAAAAGCAAACACTAAAAATCATCAAAAAGTTAAACAGTCTGCTAAAACATCTAAATAAATAAATAAATAAATAAATAATAAACAACTGAAACATTATATAAATGCGCACAAACAAACAGGCCACATACAGTAAAATCTTTCAGCACAAAAGCAAAAAACACTGTACATAACTAAAAATACCAGACTCCATACTTTGCAAACAAACAAACAAAGAAATGAGTGGAATAAACCAATAAGGAGCCGACACTCCGACGGTGTAATAAACCCGACACTGGCGCTGTGCCACCATCTACTCAACACTAATCAGAGTCACTCCTGACCCAATTAAACCTCGGCTCGGGAATGTTTTCATTAAACCAGGACGAACCTCCAGAGGTGTGTCCGCTTGGGCGCAGCTAAAATTCACGGATCGATTATTGCAAACTTCTAACGAGTTTAATTATCTAATGTTGAGCAAGTCTCAACCGGGCGTCTCCTTCAGCACACAACAAACAAGGATGATTAAAAGAAAGGAACATTTAAACAAACAAGGATCTGTTTTCTCAGGAGTTCCTGCTCCGTCCTGTTTACTTCAGAAACATCAAGCAGGACGGTTTGTGCCGTGATGTTTCACAAAATATGTGGGAATTTTTTTTTTCAGCTGTTGATTCAGATTGAATTCACGAGAGGGCGAGACGCTGGTGGGTGGAACGACCGCTGCGGCTTTAACGAGCCTTTTTATCACAACGAGGGAACCAGTTAGATTTCCGTTAGACTTTACATGCTTATGAGTTTGTGTGTAAAATTATGAAGCTTAATTTTTGTTGTATCTTTCAAAATAAAACCTTTGTTGGGACAAAAAAAATAATAAAAAGCCAGTTTTTCGCTTGATACAATACAGCTGCATTTAATCCCACATTATTAAATGAAGGTTTTGTGTAAGGAGTCTCCAGTCTCAGTATATTGTGGCATTAAGAGGTAAAGTTCTGTTGTGTTCAGAACAGACATGTGTACACTTCTTTGAGAAAATAATCAATTAGCTATACATATAAAACATAAATATGATATTTAAGTATTAATAGCCTAATGCTTTTGATTGACAGGATACCTATAAGGTACCCCACAAGCTAAGCCTCTATAATCCTAAAACATCTTAAAAAGACTTCACTACATATTTAGGCTAACATGATTAGCATAGCATAACGTAATCCTAGATTACACAAGTATGATAATGACAAGTGACTTAATTAGCATTTTTCAGCCGACCAAAACAAAAAACAAAAAACAAAAGAGCCCAGCCTGACTGCCTGCAGTAACGTAGCTAGCTGAAGCGTTTACCTGCTAGCAGGACAGGTCAGATGTGCACCCAGAGCTGAGATAACTGTCTTTAAGCAGAACTAATTTACATCGACACCAACTGGCTTGGCTTCTTAAAAATGCTCGGTATGTCGACAGTTTTTGGGAGGCGTTAGGGCTTATAGAGTGTCATGTGCTTAGCCTTTTATTTATTTATTTGAAATAGCTTCGTAATCTTTCTTTTATCCCGCTGCTTATGACTAACGTATCCAGTGAAAGATGTTAGAAACAGAATTTTTTTAATTACAAAATGACTTTATTTAACAAGTCAGTGTTCAAAAGCAGACAATGTGATCTGATCCCAAACACCTGGACCATTTCCTGTCTTTAATTAGTACCAGTCAGAGTTGTTTTTTTGTACTTATTTTTCTTTCAAGACTCTAGACACCTTCTAGATACTGTACATGCCTGGCCAAAAAATACAGTCGCTCGCTCTAAGACTTCATTCAATCACCTTCAGCTCTGATTACACACAGATCTCACACTCTGAGTCCTGGAATGTGGCGCGTGCCAGCAGGGAATAAAAACTCCATAGATGTGATAACCTGGTCATTTAGTTCACTCAGCTGACGTTATTTTATAGCCACATTTTATTGCACGTCGCTCTGGAATCGGCTCCAGCTGGTCTCATCAGGTCACATGACCGTTTCCTATCGATCTAAAGTCCAGTCTTTATGCTCTCTAACAAACCGAAGCTGATGAGTCTCACTAACAAGTGGTTTCCTTATAGACACACAGCTGTCTAGTACCAATCCTGTGAGTTTTCATCACCCTGCGTGTGTGTGTGTGTGTGTGTGTTTATGGAAAAGCTCTTCCTCTTACTGTTAAACATATCTCAGATTTTTAGTGTTGATTTTTTTACCATGCAACTTTTATCTTTTAAAACGTTTATCTGATCTCCATTCATGATTTTTTTCCTTCTGACTAAATTCCTTCCATATGTTGACGGTTCAGTTCACGACCCTTTCAGGATTTGATCAGGTGTTAAAGGGGTCCTAACCCACTTCCAGTCATTTCAGATCTTATGCTTGCTTATTTTCTTTGCTTGATAAATGTCAATAATTTGGTCCTCCTGAAATAATATATGTGCAGATTTAGGTTTAATATTATTAATAATAAT
The DNA here is from genome assembly GCF_024256425.1 of Clarias gariepinus. Classification (NCBI taxonomy): domain Eukaryota; kingdom Metazoa; phylum Chordata; class Actinopteri; order Siluriformes; family Clariidae; genus Clarias; species Clarias gariepinus. Next base: position 45,903,752 of record NC_071102.1, on the reverse strand, counting down.
ACTAACAATAATAATAAATAATAATGATAAAAATAGCTAGCTAAATAATTAAGAAAATACCGCGCACTGTAGAAAGTGATGCAGTATGAAAACACTCTCTCTCTCTCTCTCTCTCTTTCTCTCTCTCTCTCTCACCCTCATTTCTTTTAAATGACATAAATGTCACGACCTTTAAAAATCTTTTGTTTCTGCCAATGACTCAAACAGGAAAGTTGGATCATGTGGGTAATTAAGTCCTGCGCCCGTTAAGACCTCACACCGCACAGGCCAGTCGAACAAGGAAGCGCATGCGACGTTGCTCACGGGCCATTTAAACAGAGGGATGAGGTGTGTCTGAGCAGGAAATCACCATCAGAGCTGGCTTTATGAAGGAGTTTAGCGCTATTCAGATGGGTTTGGTTTTCCCAGGAAGTGTGTGTAAAAGACGCCAGCAGCAGTTACACTGGATGGGACAGGTGTATGACGTGAATCAAAAGTGAAATTAAATGACAGCTGCATCGACTTCATTTTAGTGAAGTTTACCACGTTCACATGAATATCACATTTATTCTAGAACTTTTTATTAGCTTGAAATGAAATTGAAGATCAGAATTTGGAAATTGACCAAAGAAAACTCAATTCATAAATCGTCAGTTTTAGTCAATTATTTTATCTGACTGTTGTAAATTACTCAACTGAGATAGCGGCAGTTTGTCTCATCGCCTCTCCTCTTCTGAAGCTTCAGGTCATGTCCAATAAACATACCATGCATACTAGACACACACACACACACACCTGATTTTAATGATTGTTTAACCTGTAAACTTTACTAGCGTCTACATCGGGGCTCTTCACATCCAGTCCTCGAGGGCCAGCATTCAGGACAGTGTGTGACTCCTCAGCACCTCTACACACCCTCAGGACCTGGTATTTAACACATGCGTGTGGGCAGAAGAATCACCTGCAAATGAACAGCCCTGGTCTATATATTTACTAAAACAGACTTTTGTCCTCAGACGCGTCCTCATGGCTAATCACAGCCGAGGTCACGATAAACATTCCATGCGTTCGACACGCACCTCATTTTAAAAACCGCGTGTCCCTGTGGGAGGCGTGGCCACACTCATGCGATACTTATGGCGCAGACTTGTGCGGGAATGTCCCGACCTTTAGCAGCGTAATAACTCATGCACTCGCATGGCGGGTCAGTGTTATATGGAGGATCTGATAAGTTTTAGGACGCCATATAACCAGGGCTGTGATGTGATCATTGGAAGTGATTAAATAGTGATTAAAGTGATACAAGCTGATTATACTCAGAATAAGAAGAACGCTATACCACAGCGAGGAAACTGTTACGATAACTTGTGTGAGGTTTAATGAGGTCATGCTAGGGGTCAAGGCGTGGCAGATTAATGGGCCATGGGCTACATTGTAAGTCTACATCTCTTAAATTCCTTTACAAGGTTTACTCTGTGCTTACTGTAGGGTTTTAATTTCCTTGGCAGTGGTATACCTCACATACTTGAATAAATGGAAGGTCATCTTCATAACGGTGCACAGGTACAATAAGACTAACGCAGGGACACATAAAACAAACTGTGTTCTGGGAATAAAGTCTCCGGAAATATAGGGTTTGGAAGCATAGAGTTTTGCTCTCTCCTTTTCTGCTCTATCCTCTCTCTCTCTCTCCGTCTCTTCTTGTTCCTCTACCTGTCTCTCTGTCGAGCTATACATGTCGCTCCTGAGCTGCCAGTGATCCAGACCCCCTCTGCCCGCTGGACCTCTCTAACTCATCCTGGAGTCCTGCTTCTGGTTGGAGATCTCATCACATGGATGCCCCTGTGTGGTCTGCCTGGAATGCGTGTGGTGACTGGGGTTGGTTCCACTTTTCCATGAAGGTGGTCCTGTCCTCGACTGATGCAGACAGCTGTTCTCTGAGGACCTGTGACTTCAGTCGCTCAATAGTTCAGGACTGAAATTTCTCACAGTCTACCTGAGCCTCCAGGAACAAACTGGACTTTAATCTTACACATCTCCTCTTATACTGAACTTCCAGTCTCGCATATTATTATACACATCAATCCCTGCTATCTGTTTTCACCCAGATGAGGATGGGTTCCCTGTTGAGTCTGGTTCCTCTCAAGGTTACTTCCTATTACCATCTCAGGGAGTTTTTCCTTGCCACTGTCGCCGTCGTCCTAGGCTTGCTCATCAGGGACAATCATATCATTTTGATTCATACACATTCACATTTCATACAAACTTAGTTCTTTTGATTGTGTAAAGCTGCTTTGTGATGATGTAAATCGTTAAAAGCGCTATACAAATCAAACTGAATTGAATTGAATTACTTATCATCAGTTCACCTACTTAGTGTACATGAAAGTACTCAGACATTATTTTATCTGATTATTTATTGTGTATTGTTAAGTAATTTCTGTGGTCACAATTACCATTCCATGCGTACTTCACACACCTCAGTGTAATACAAACCGGTCATGTGACTATCATTTCAGTCATACATGTATGAAGGCTGTATCCAGGCTCAAAAACTCATCTAAAAGCATTCCTGACATGTCCTTATAAACACTGTCTATACTTTATTAATCTATATTTTATTAATCTACCTCGTCAGTGGGACAAACCAGAAAAGAGGGAGGGCTTCCTGCAGCGACTGCTCATCTCGTAGAGGATTTCATCATTCTAATATTAATAATGAATCATAGACGTGACAGTAAAGGAGACTGAGTCATGATTATGTGGAGGATCTTTAGGATTGCATTGTATGGCTCTGTTTGCAAACAACCGTTTGGTAACCAAGGAAATTATTTTTTATTTCAAAACAGGATTAATAACACCTAATGCACTCGGGCTTAGAGAGAAGAATACAGAACATCTGAAAGTTAAAGGAAGTTCTCACCTGTTATTACGGCATGACTTATTATATGTGGTATGTACTCTCACTAAGCACTGGGATTATGGGTTCTGTGGATGAAAGACAATTGAAACATACATCACCGGTAATAGATGGTCCTGGAAATACAGAGATTTTTAATATAAAGAGACATTGAATCTCTTGTGAACATGAGAGCTGGTGGAAATAGAGCCGTGTTTATACTGAGACCTAAGGACGTGAAGCCCTGGGTGTAAGGGGACATGAGGACATAGGACTGCCAGCCCAAATCTGATTAGTGGTATCTCCATATTGAAATCATTTTGCAATCAGATTAAAATCAGATTCCTAAAAATGCGTCTCAGTCTGTATTCGAATTCAAGGATTCCAAACCGTCCATTACGTCACTTGGCACACAATGTAGAAATTCAAGTCCACCCAGTCACGTGGTATGGACATGGATCCATGGTTCACATGGTAAGGGCATGGACACATGGTTGAAAAACATGCAGGAAGTTACACTGCGACTAGACAGTGATATGACCTGGAGTTTGAGATGTGGCGTTGTAACCACAGCAACGAAAGCAGATAAGAGTTAGCCCTCATGTCTGTGTTTCCTTCTGGCTCTCCCTTTTAGTTATGATGTCATAGTTAGTCCTGCCGGAGTCTCTGCTTGCACTCTACAGTTAATATACATTCACATTATACATTATGTGACTGTGACCAGACATAACTGTTATCTCTCTTCTTCTTCTCTCTCCCCCCCTCTTTCTCTTTCCTCTCTCCTCCTGTCCCCCCCTTTTACTCTTTCTCTCTCTCTCTCTGTCGAGCTACACATGTCGTTCCTGAGCTGCCAGTGATCCAGACTCCCTCTGCCCTCCGGACCTGTCTGACCCATCCTGGTGCCCCGCTTCTGGCTGAAGATCTCGTCACATGGATGCCCCGTGTGTCTCTCTGGGATGCGTCTGGTGTCTGGGGATGATTCTCTCTACCTAGAAAATGGTTCTGGCTTCAACTGGTGTTGGCAACTGTTTCTCTGGGGACTTGACAGTTCGATAGTTCATGACTGGAACTTCTTACAAGTCTACCTGGGTCTTCAATAACTACCTGGACTCCATATTAACATCAATTAACATCAGCTATTATAGCTGAACTGCCTCCCACCCTACACACTGTATAAATGCAGATCATTTACTGCTTTCTGTTTCACCCAGATGAGGATGGGTTCCCTGTTGAGTCTGGTTCCTCTCAAGGTTTCTTCCTATTACCATCTCAGGGAGTTTTTCCTTGCCACTGTCGCCCTCGGCTTGCTCACCAGGGACAAACTGACCATTTTGATTCATACAAATTCACATTTCATACAAACTTAAATAATTCTTTTGACTGTGTAAAGCTGCTTTGCGGCAATGACAATTGCTAAAAGCGCTATACAAATAAAATTGAATTGAATTGAATAAGAGTTAAATAACATCATAATATATATATATATATATATATATATATATATATATATTTATATATATAACGCCACGCCCTGCTTGTAGTCCACCAGTGAACATAAGGATGTTCCTTACCGTTAGCAGGTCAATACCTTTACTGATACGTTTATTATTTTCTTTTTGCTTCAATCCCCTCCTCTTTTTTAACACATCAAAAAAAAATAAGCATGGCAGTGCCATGTCGAGGGAGATATTGCTACGTCCTTACCGATGTCTACAGTGGTTCTGTAAAGTTGTACACATTTTTATTGCGTTTGTAAGTTCGTAACGTGGCTCAGTGTGACAGGGTTCTAAAGATCAGGTAGTGGAGGTGAAACAAACCGTGTATACAATCATAGTTGATTGACAAACAGCTGCAGTCTTCTATACTTTTTCTTTAGTTAACTTTTGACAGAGATATTCTAATGTGTAGGCCTATACAACTTTAGGAGAAGCATGTCAGTGGTTGGGGTTTTGTAGTGCACTTATATATACGAATAAATACGATGAGATGACAGACTAGAAGTTTTAAGCAGCACAATCACTTATTTTATCATAAAATAAAACGTGTCAAAAGAAAAGTCCATCCAGTCATGAATGATGGCTAATGATTTGAAACAAAAAGCAGCGAGCAGCTGGACATCGGGACGTGGAGCGTAAGTCCGACGCGTTGGCCTGGCAAGCGCAGGTCTGAGCAGGTCAAGAAGCTCCATCATCTGTTGCTTTGGAAGGCGAAACCTTTTTTAAATAGCCACCTCAGGCAAAATATAAAAATTATACGATCTTAGCCACTTAGAGCCAAATAGTTTGGCACCTGTTTAATATTAAAAGTGTTTGCCAATTTTAAAGCATTAGTCACATTATGAAATAGGATAATTAAATACACTCTATTAGTTCTGATATCAAATAAAATAAAATTCTTAAACAGGCCTACAGTATATTCTATCATTAATACGACTTGTGCTTCCATACGCCCCTGATTTATAAAGACTGCTGCTCAGTGGCGGCGACTAGCTTTCATCTTGAGCTGAAACTACACTAAGAGTGAGTAACGGTTGGTCCAGACAAACCTTACGAACGTGTGACTTACCTAAGAGATACATAGAGTACGAACGTTTCAGGAATTGCGCCATAACGTAAAGAGGGAGGTTAAGGTACAACTTAAGAACTACTTACCGATAAGAAGGTTTTGGGAAACCCGGGCCAGATTTGTGAAACAAGTTGGATTTGCCTGCAGTCTGAACAAGGCCACACAATCCTGGGTATAAGAGGACCTAAAAAAATATAGCCTTGGTTGTATAGAAACCTGAGAAAATATGAGGACCTGAGAATATGGAGCCTAAGTTAGAAGTGGCATTGTTAATATAGATGTCTGGGTATACAGGGACCTGAGAACATAGAGTCCGAGGTATAGGAGGACCTGAGGACATAGAGCCCTAGGTGAAAGATGATCTGAGAAGATACATCTCTGGGTATATAAGAACATTAGAGCGTAGTGCACGGGTTCTATCCGGACCTGAGGACTTTAGAGAAATAGAGGAAAGCAAACTCAAATTTCCTTACATAAAGTCTGACAGTAAAACAAATTGTCTTTCCAAGCCAAAACTTCCCATAAGCCATGAGGATATGTAGCGCATTAACGTAAATCACTGAGGATTTGGAATGTTAAGGGTGTAAATCCAGGCAAAGGGCAAGAGAAACCATTATCACACTTTGATCTCATTTCTCATTTGACACAACCTGCCTGGGGCATGAAAAGAGACAGCACTTCTGAGAAAACAATTACACCGGGCGTGGCATTAAAGCTTTTTCCAAAATGAACAAGGATGGGCACATATTTCAGGTATTAGGCCTGTCACAAATTTGGCTCAGAAAAAGGAAAAGCTGACAGATGGATAGATAATTGTTTACAATGACAACAGAGCTAGTGAAATCGACCACACATTATAGTCATGCTCTCACTGCAGCTGCAAATCATAGGTTTATATTAACAACCTTCTTCTAATGCATTGTTTCTGGAGTAAAAGCTTGCATGGGCTTGTACAATAGACCATCTCTGCAGCAATCCACCAATCAGGCCTATATGGTAGAGTGGTCAGACGGAAGCCACTCCTTAGTAAAAGGCACATGGCAGCCCGCCTGGAGTTTGCCAAAGAGCACCTGAAGGACTGTCAGACCATGAGAAACAAAATTCTCAGGTCTGATGAGACTCTCTGGTCACTGTACCATATAGGCCTGATTAGTGAATTGCTGCAGAGATGATTGTCCTTCTGGAAGGTTCTCCTCTCTCCACAGAGGACCTCTGGAGCTCCGACAGAGTGACCATCGGGTTCTTGGTCACCTCCCTGACTAAGGCCCTTCTCCCATGATCCCTCAGTTTAGATGGCCGACCAGCTCTAGGAAGAGTCCTGGTGGATTTGAACTTCCACTTACGGATGATGGAGGCCACTGTGCTCATTGGGACCTTCAAAGCGGCAGAGATTTTTCTGTAACCTTCCCCAGATTTGTACCTTGAGACAATCCTGTCTCTGAGAACTACAGACAATTCCTTTGACTTCATGCTTAGTTTGTGCTCTGACATGAACTGTCAACTGTGGGACCTTATATAGACAGGTGTGTGTCTTTCCAAATCATGTCCAATCAACTGAATTTACCACAAGTGGACTCCAATTAAGCTGCAGAAACATCTCAAGGATGATCAGGGGAAACAGGATGATCAGGGGAAACAGTATATGCCTGAGCTTAATTTTGCAAACGCTGTGAATACTTTCCGGATGTGGTGTATGTCGACGACACAGGGCGTTTGTTCAAACATATAAAAACCTTGCTGTTAATCAACAGAGACCTTTTTGACACACAACGTGTGTCTGTGTGTGTTTGACTGAGTCTTCCCTTGGCACCAGACAAGCTTACCGAATCACAGCGGACAGACCAAGCAACTCGCTCCTTTAAAAGCTTCAATATTCAAATGCATCTTAAAAAAAGTACTCACTCATCGTCCATGCCGCAGGTGTCCATCACAGGGCACACACATACACACTCACAAACACTCTCATTCATACACTTTGGGGCAATTTGAGAACGCCAATTAGCCTGATCGGTATGTCTTTGAACTGTGGTAGGAAACCCGGCGCACCAGGAGGAAACCCACCAAGTACAGGGAGAACATGCAAACTCCGAGGCAGGAACCGAACCCGAACCCTGGAGGTGCGAGGCCACAGTGGTGGCCTCTACACCAGCGTGGTTAAATAATTCGAGTAAGAAAAATAATTGAATAAACAAGTGAAGGTAATTAATAGATACACATGCTTTTTAGTCTCAGGTCCAGTAAGGTGTTTAAGAGTGCAGGGTTCAACAGCTTAAATGAAAAGCAAACACTCTACCACAGCCAGGCACTCTAGTCAAACTATTAGGAGTCTTCAAGCGAAGTGAGCTAAATGCGTAATTATCACTTTGAGAGCTACACGGGACTTAATTATGGACTTTTACCCCTTTGTGAAGCAGAGAATGTTGTACCTGAAGATCCTGAGAGAGCTGCACTTGTCCCACCTGTTCCCACTGCTCTGAGTGCAGATTCAGGTAAAGATTTATTTCCTTGTAGCTCATCCAATTTTCGACACAAATCTTGCTACAGGGCAAATTTCATCACTTTTTAGCAATTACTAAGGTTGTTAGAGATGAGGCGTGTGTGAGATTGTTGTATTAATCTCAGTCCATGCCAAACCTAGAGGAATTCTATCCTTTTCTGACCTCTCTCCGGAAGGAATTTAGACCAACAAAATCAATCTCGTGTAATCTCTTTGGAATTCTTACCAATCTCAACCTTTCCTGCATTAATTCTCACCATTTCTACCTGCTCCTTTGAGAACTCTTAGTAATCTTACCCATTTCCAAAGTCATTTTGAGCAATCTTGCCCGCTCCATAGGGAATTCTGTTCCATTGCTCCCACTTTTGAAGGAATTCTGATCAATCTTGCCTACCTTTAAAGGAAATTTGATTAATTCTGCCCACTTTTTAAGGAATTCTGATCATTCTCACCTGCTGCTGATGGAACTAAGGTGAATCTTGTCTACTGACTACTTTTTTTAACCAATTGCGCACACCACTCCTAATCAGATTCAACTTTACGATAGTCATGATAATCACACTTTCCTGAGACTGATGCACATACAGTACTAAACTGCTTAATAGCTTCCTGACAGGTGTGTGTCTGTCTGAGTGTGTGTATGATAGTTGTAAACAAGAAATTCCAATGTAATCAAATAAGCAAATGAATACATAAAAAAAAAAAACACAAGCAAGGAATATTAATTTTACATACTCGATCCACCATCATGGATGCTTTTGAGAAACCTGAGAAGCTCCACACAGAAAGTAACACAAGCTCAGGATGGAACACTGGAGCTATTAGTCCTGCAGTGGTGACAAAAAGTAATTGTGCAAAAATAAATGTAATCACGTAACATTTAAACCTTTTCATTAAAGCAATGGTAGGAAATAGTTTCCTTTAACAGTCCGTATGCTTGTTTGACGAAAATGAAAAACAAAACAAAAAAAAACAGAACTTGAAATTAAGCTTGAAATTAAGTGGCACTGTAAATTCCGGGATTATAACATGACTATCCAAATGACAGAATTTTTCTTTTAAAAATCCAAAACTGAATTGTGAAATCAAAAGAAAGTCTTCCACAAGTGTTTCCTATCTTGTTAGACGTCACAATAAGAGACTCTTTTTCTTCATCATTATCAGGCTTCACCAAATATTCTAGGCGTTCCAATATTTTGAGCACAGTGACTATTTTATAAACAGTGTATATATAAGTATTTTATACCACGGACATAAATACGGTTTATTTGTTCCTTGTTTTTTTGAACGTTTGAAAGGTTAAACATGTAAAAGCACGTTTCACTGAACGCTCCTGTCTCATTTGCTCCTGAATCTGGACTGATTCGATGGAAAATTCAGGGCAGGGATAGTTTCAGTAGGGAAACTGCTGCTATATAATCAGGACATCGGCGTTGCTGTTTAGTCTGGGAGCGGCTCATGCACACCTGTCTCCATGTCTGTGCCACACCCCGATCGTGTGAAAACGTCCCATGACATAAAAAAGGCTCATAATTAATTCTAAAGCAATTTCAATGTTCATCTCTTTTGTAAACATGTACAACTTTTCTATTTAAATTATTATAACGCTGGATCAATATGCTCCACTATAAGGTGACTGAGATGGCATTTGTGTCCCACTGTCATGATACAGTATATCAACTTAAATCACACATTTAACAGGAAGTTGCAATGCATGAGTTGCATTTCTGAAGCTTATGGCAAGGTCACCTGAAAGTCCTTTGTGTCGAGTCTTGAATAATAATCCAGTGAGGAAGAAGAAGCCAGAATCCTTATCCTAATTGAGAGCTATGAGAGTGAGGCTAGTCGCTAGGCTCAATGACATCAATTTAATTTAAAATATAATTATAACACAGAATTTTTTATTCCCCTGTAATCTGTATTGATCGATGTCAAGCTGTCTCTGGCTTGACATTTTCATATAACACGCTAGCGGCAATGGTTTAATTACAGTAATGATGTTTCTGCTAAAAGACGGCTTGCTTTTATAACATAAATTAAATAATCTAAGTCTACCACTTAAAAAAAAAAAGTACAACTCTGAAGTTAGGATGGTCTGAAAACAATTAATCCCTGGTCTACAAGACAACTGTAACACTGTGAGGCTAATCAGTACATCATCTATAAATCCCCTGCTAGGCTTTTATTAGCCTCACACCCTAGATCACGATACATTCAAATAATATTCACAAACATTTCTTAACGCAATCTTTATTGTGATGTTTTATTGAGCTAATGAGCTAATTAACCCTAAGCGAGATGTTGGCGTCCAGCATCTGTGCAATTTTAAAAACACGCAGGTTTGAATACCTACTTTGCGTGGTTGGCTGGCACCATGCTAACTAAGAATACGATTATATTGCAAATAAATTGTTTCCTCAAGAAGCCTCTGAAGTTAAAAGAACTATTCAAGGTGCAATAATGCTAATTTATTATTAAACTTGGTAATTTTTTAATAAGCATTTACATATTAGTTTATTCATTAAATAAGATATTATTCATAAATTCTTGAAGTTTTTCAGGAAATGCCTGGGCAAAATAAACACCATGCTCTCGTTTATCTCTCATGTTCATCTGTTATTTGTTTTCAACACTTTGTTTTCTTGCCATCAGGGCGGAGTACGGCAATTCCAAGTATGCCTGGAATGTACAAGGGACATGCTTCTGTGCCACCTCGTCGCATGTTTGGAATGATCAGTCATTGGATAAACACGGGTGTGTCCAGGTGGAGTGTATCGGCATGTCTCTGCATTCACACGTGTGATTCAGATTCTGAAAAATTTCTGGAAAAATCACGCAAGGCCAACAAGCTGGTACTCGCTATAATGCGGGGTTACCCTTTACACAATTCATGTCAATCAACACAATTCACACATGTTCGGTTTAACTCTGGGCAGCGTGCCGCTAGTCAACTGTACATTTTCCAACCATCATTATGATGCTATTATAACATCATATTGCTAAGATTCTTTACATTCTATAAAAGGCAGGCTAGGTGGAGCCGCGTTGTGCTCTAAAGAAAACGTCTAATTAAACAAACGTAGGTATTTTTGGAAAATATTAATTGCTATGTTCTGAATTGTCTGTAATGAGGATAAAGATTTTAGCTGCCAGAGATAAATATTTAGCTAATTATCATCATCACAATTTTACCTTTTTTTGTCTCAATATATTCTTAGCCAGGGTGGAGCAACAATCTGACGATTAACAAAAAGGTCAGTGTAGCTTAAAAAAAATGTCAGATTAATTTTGCTACCAAATGCCTAGTGTAAAATGATAAAAAATAAAATGTCCTCAACTTTGTTCCTAATATTGTCTTTTTTCCTTTTTGGCCTAGTTTCTAGGATTTATAAACCTAGATTTGAATGGTGAGTTTAACTTAAATTATTAACTTAAATTATTAATTTAAGTTGGAACACTAAACAGGTGGTGATAAGAAAGAGCCATCGTGTGCAAACTGATACCTCACATGTGTGAGAAGATTACTGAAACCAGACACTTTATAATTAAAATTATGTTGTACTTACATTTAGCATTGCAGACCATTTCTACAGCAGAAGTTATAAATATGTATGTATAATAAGTTCAGTGTGACAATTTGACATAAAACAAACAGAGACATGACAATATATCATGTACAGTTTGAATGTTCGCACAGAATTGTGCAGCTAGCAATCGTAAATGACTGCGAACGCTAACTTGGGCTAGGTTTTAAAGCTTATTAACTAGCTAAAGGCTGTTAGGTAAAAACAAATTTTTAAAAAACGAGGGGAAAGATTCAGTCTGATAATCACCTTATAATAATTACAAGTTCCTCCATTTTGTTTGGTTCTTTTGTTTGCAATTTAGTCCAATCTTTAACTTTTACAAATTCAGGGATGGATGATAACCTTAACATATAACTTTAAGTGAGAATGCTACTGAAGCCTAAGCCTATGCTAGCTAATGTCCTCAACTAGCAACAGCCCTTTAGATTTTAAGCCTAAGCCCTATTCGCACGGTATTAGTATTATCTGGCACTTTAGTGTGATTTGGAAGTGCCCCCCCCGCCTACAGAATTTCATGTGGCGCAATTGCACAGGATAAGCAAAGCCTTTTACTTGTTTTTCCTGACTTATCTCCTGGATATAATCAAGTCAATATCAAGGCTTGACATGAAGGTCCTTACCGTGAATGTTCCTTACCACATGCTGCTATACATGTCATCCATCTCCATCTAATCATTCTTTATGCTTTCACTCTTCTGATGGTTTACAGATATCTCTTTCTGCACATTGTATTGTTGTATAGCGATATTGTTGTATAGCGATATTGTTATATAGCGATAATGGTGTATAGCGATATGACCCAGCACCAAAACACTTTCAAAGCATTCCAACGCAGCCTACATTCATTGCGGAGGATGGATAAAAAGGTGCACGGGAAACAAAAATCTTGAAAAAAATAATATACGACCCCGCCAAATCCTGGTCAAAACACATACATACTGATTCACGTAAGACTAATATTACCACAGGACGCGAAGAAATATTAATTATAAATTATAATATTAATTATATTATATATTAATTATTAATTAGGTAATACTAGGGCTATAGAAGGAAAAAAAGAAAAAGTGACAGTATTAATAAAATGAAAACATTTACCTCAGATATGTGGCTTAATAACCAAGACAACACTTAGAATGTCTACAATTTCACATTACTTACATTTAGAATGGCCCGTTCTCTATGGGTTTCACAATGTTGACTGGGAGATTTCACACTTCAGAAATGATTGAAACTATAGAAAAGAGGTGAAGAAAGTGATGTTACAAACAGATATAAAATAACAGAGAAATGTGCAGGTAGTCAATATCAATAACTGTACATGCTAACCATGGCTATTTCTCAAAGCCGATTAAAATTAAATTAGTGATGCTTAAAAAATAATTTCCTTTTATCAGCATTTGGGTCTTGTTTCTAAAGTTCATAAATGTTGCCTACACCAGCTAAAGTCTTTACTGTATAGCCAATACGAGTTTTACACATACAGTCACTATGACAGTGAAAATAAGGCCGAATTATTCACAATATCAACATTTACCTCAGTTCTGTGGTGAAATTGCTAAAACAACACCTAAGGTATAGCTAAAATTACTCTATACTTAAAATTAGCATTGTTTGCTAGCTCCTTTGCCATATTAACAGTAAAAATGTGCTGCAGCTTGTAGCAGTCGGAGATGTCATTAATCTCACAGGAAAATGTCTGCTATGGAAATGTTATGTAATAAGTAAACCTTTATAAAATAATAGTAGGCATTGGACAAGTAGAGCTAGCCATTACAACGTGTGCTGGTTGAGGCTAGTTTGTAAAGGTGATTAGCTGATGCCACAAACCATCACATGCTGAGTTTTGGTTAGCTCGACGTGTTAGAACTTTTTTTTTCTTTTTTTTTCTTCTGGTAGCGATTGTGTCATAAAAAGATGACAGTGATGGTGGAAATGTCACAAAATCATCAGGAAGGTCAATGTTTACCTCAGGCCTGTGGCTAAACAAACTCACATTACAGTGAATTTACCCTTAGCATTGACTGCTAGGCCTGTTCCCATGGGCCTGTGAGAAACAACACGAAAATCTGACATTATGAATATACACAAAGGTCTCAGTATTAAAAAAACAAACGAAAAATAAACACTCGCAGATAGCCAGACACACAGACATGTGTCTAGCGAGATCAAAGACGTAGACTATAAAATTTCAATGACACATGACAGATGTTCCAGACAGAGAAATTTTCTGGCGTCTCTGACAGAAGTCATCTGAAGCGTTTACTCTGACTCACACACAGCTATTCACATTTCAAAGTGTATGGGCTAGGTCTAGCCACTTAATAAAACACAGTACACACTACCACAGGTCCGCTTTCATCATAACCGATGTTGTTTTTCTTGTTGCTTGTTTGTTTTATCTGTAGTATAATCAGTAAACAATACAGTTGTTCATCAAAAGGTTCTCATTGTCTTCCATTGTTTTTTTTAACAATATACAGTTTTGTTTGTGACAGAAATTCATATTATAAACAGAACAAAGTCTAACATAAAGCTTTGAAGTCATATCACATCGGGTTTATATATATTTCTCAGAGGGTAGTGTGTAGCCATGGATATGTACACATCATATGTGTAAATACATTTTTATTTACTATTTAAAAAGGTTTATCTGAATGAAACTAGCCCGGAGGTTTAAATCCCAGTACAGATTAATAATGCCACAGTTTTGTGTTAAAGTAATAGTTACGGCGACTACGTGTCTAAAGCTTGCTTCTCTTTGTTTTTTTTGGAGCTGCTAAGGTGTTCTTCAAGGGTTCATTGTACTTTAAAATGAGCATTTTCAACGAGGGTCCGATACAAAAATGATTCTGCTGTAGGGTTTTCCAAGAAGGACAACAGAGGAATCCTTGAGTGTTTCATTTTGTAAACTTGCAACATCAGGATGATAAGGCAAACAACAAGAAAAAAGTCTTTAATGACATGAAAAAAAAAAATATTCTCGAAAGAATATGTAGTAGAAAAATATTTCTTAAATCTTATAACCCCTGAGTACAGTACATAATCGCGTTAAAACACAAAGGTTTAAGTTCCGCCTTCATGCTTTAGTGTATCTATCATAGATGAGGCTGAAATTTTGCAACTGATCTTAACTTTACAGAAATGTGCAGGTAGTCAATATCAATGACTGTACATGCTCCTGACTGGACATTGCTCATTTTTTGCACAAATGTGGACTAACTGCACTCAGTTGTAACTTATGCAGTATTTCCTACACACTTAACATCTAATAGACTTTTATTGTAATTCTATTTTATTGTATTACGTGTACATATTTTAAATTTTACAGCTAAAGTTTTGTATATTTGTATAATTTTCTCTTATTTATCTTATTATTTTATTTCTTCATTTGAATATTCTGTTTCATTTTTTTATTTTAGTTCACCGGCGGTCATGTAAGCATTTCACTCCATATCATACTGTCTATGTTACAAATCAAAATTGAATTAGAATTTATATCAGTCCTCAAGATGCTACATTAAATGTTTTGATGAAACGTAAAGAAAACAAACGAGCGGACGGTTTTATCACTTACTATCAAACTGACTTTGCTGTCTTTGTGTTGTGTTATTGCTCGTTCCTTGTTTTAAGCAATAACACAACACAAGGACGAAGCATCATGACATACCTTTCCTCCATGTCAGCAACTTTTTTTTTTATACCTACTCATGTGTCACAGTGCAAATAAATACAGACACACGTGATTTCTGTATCAGCTCCTCACTACACTTTTATTGTGGCTCTGAATTTTTAAACAGTGTCCATGACATTAAACTGGCTGCAAAACTTTAAGACTAAACTACTTGCATTTGGCGTATAAAGGGAACTGATGATGAAAGTTATTAACCGTATTACTAACCGTGGGCAGGTAGCTACCCGTGTAACATCACAGCGTTTAAAACTGATTTCATTTATTTACTTTCTAAAAAGTGTTGTAATTTTATAGCCAGAAACTCTAAAATTTCCAATATAATTTATCATCATTTCCACCTATCTCCCTGTGGATCGTTGCCAAGAGTTTGAGAAAAACTTTTTCCATGCTAATGAGGCTTCATTTTGATCTGTGTTGAGCAGCTTGTCGTGACACGGCATCGTTCTTTCTTGGCGGTCAGGGGTTGACGTGGGTGAACAGGCTTAGCCGCATTCCCGTCTTGTTTTGAGAGTGGAGTCAGGAGAGGTCAGGAAGATTCCATCGGAACACGCAATGCTCTTAAAGGATAGATTGATAGAAATAGGGACAAAAAGATAAATAAATAGATAGACAGATTTTAAAATGTGCCAGTTGGCATGGTCATCATTATTGCTAAGTATAATAATTAGTGTGTGTGTGTGTGTGTTTAAGACCTGAGGAACGAGCTGCACGATTGAGGCACTATAAACATTAGGCATGGTTTGGATGGTGCCAACATAAACACATCACTCAGCCCTGAAGATTAGCGCTATTAACACCTGTTCTTCGAGTTTCAGCATGTAAAACAGTAAAACCTTTAGCTCGTTATGCTTAACCACGATCCTAATGCCACATTGTTATCATAAACCTGTGTCTCATTAAGCCGTGACTCCTTTTATTTGACATTCTCGCGTCATTATGACTTTTTTAAAGCTTTAAACTACATTTCTGTGCTAATGCAAGAAAATTTATATGATGATTGTCTGAGTATTTATCAGCATTGTCAGTATTTAAAGTCAATAGCACGCTCTTAAGCTGTACACAACTACGTGTACGTGAAAAGATTATATCAGGCCACAAGAAGTTACAAGCTAGAAGATTGACCATTGATTGGTCATGTCAAAACAAACTGCCTGAAGTTTTTATGAAGCCCTCATTCCCACACAGCCCTCTACACAAGGAATGTCTGTATTGAGTTCTTGCATTTTTCTATGTTTATGATGAATGTATGAAGCCATTCTTTCCACAACGTGTCCAGCGGATGGAGATGTTCAGAATAACCATTATAGTTATTTAGTATGTAAAATGGTCATTGTCTTAAAGCAGCTTCACAAAATTAAAAGAAAATTATGGGAATGTGTATAAGCAAGTACATTTACATTTAGGCATTTGGCAGATGCTCTTATCCAGAGCGACTTACATTTTTATCTTATTACACATCTGAGCAGTTGAGGGTTAAGGGCCGCGCTCAAGGGCCCAACAGTGGCAACTTAGTGGTTGTGGGGTTTGAACCTGGGATCTTCCAAACTGTAGTCCAATGCCTTAACCACTGAGCTACCCCTAGCAAGTAAAATGTGTATAGATCATAATGATTAGATCGTCCCTGATGAACAAGCTGAGAGCGATGGCAACAGTGCTGAGGGAAAACTTATTATGGGATGGCAATAAGGAGAAACCTTGAGAGGAACCAGACTCAACAGGGAACTCATCCTCATCTGGGTGATAACAGATAGCTGGAATTTTATGCTGACATACAGTGTGTTAGGCTGCTGCAAGGTAAATATAACAGTAGATGTCTAAGTTAACATGGACAGACAGGTGCAGATGACAGGGAGGGACCGGGGGGGTGGTGGTCTGGATCACTGGGCGCTCGGGAGCAGCGTGTAGATCCAAACCATCATGAAGCAGAATCCAGCTGGAGGTGGTTCTTCTCTGGATGCCTCAAAGAAAGAACAGATGGAAAAGAATTAGCGTATTTGCCCTTTATTATATTAGCAGCAGTAGATGAGGGTGTGCATTTAGATGTACTGGAGTACGAGGTTATGGGATGAATTATGTGTAAGCCAGATTAAAGAGGTGTGTCTTGAGTCTACTTTTAAACTGGTAGACTGTGTCTGAGCCTCGAACACTGTCTGGAAGGCTATTCCAAAGCTTTGCAGCTAAATATGAAAACACTCCGCCCCCTTTTGTAGATTTTGATATTCTAGCAACTACAAGAAATCCAGAGTTTTAGAAGACTGGCTAGATACAGTACATGGGAACTAAATAATTTAAAGCCTTGTATGTATGTAATGCTAGTTTTTAATCAGTTCTAAATGGAAAAGGTAGTCAGTGCAGGGATGATAATGTTGGGGTTATATGATCATGTTTTCTTGATCTGATGAGAACCCTGGCGGCTGCATCTTATCATAAGCACTGAATGACTAATGACATTAACAAATGAGCAGTTTATATCATTTTATATCTGACATCAGCAAATTGACACAAGTTGGCATATGTTGTGGTGAGAGACATGAGGGACATAAGAACACACTCATAAGAAGCACAGAAGTACACAGCCATGATCTGATTATTATTATTATTATTATTATTATGTCAGTCCTCGGGATATTACAGTCACTGGTTTGATGTAACATAAAACTGTCACATAAGCACTACATAACTAAAAAGGCCTCATAACACATTTATAATCACTAAGTGAGATTAGTTAAGTATCGCTTGGGGATAAACGAGTGCATTAATTTATTGTTGGTTTTATTTGTAACGTCGGTTGTGATGAGGTGAGAGACAGAAGGCACGATGTCATACTCATAGGCGGTTCATAACAGCGCTATGAATCGAAGACAGATGTTTCTGCATTAACGCAAGTAAGAAAAAGAAGAAATGAAATGTCAGGTCAGGCTGTTGTCGGTTTGACCGGCCCTCAGCCGCACCAACAGGAATGAAAGGCTTTTTTATCACTAACTGTAAAATAATTATGAGATTATGATCACGTGTCGTGTCCTTGTCATGCTTATGTGTGTAACATAATACAGAGTGATTATTGGATTAGAAAATTATCACTCAAGTGTGTGTGTGCGTGTGTGTGTTTAAATCCGTGCATAATGTAGAAAATGATCTGCAATTACAGGTTCTCTCTCTCTCTCTTTCTCTCTTTCTTTCTCTCTCTCTCTAAAGATTCAAGATTTTCAAGATTCAAAGGTGTTTATTGGCATAACAAATATTTACATTTGAATGGCTAAAGCTTTAACAAGAAACTAACAGGTGCAGATAGTAAAAAACATACAGAATCGTATAGAAAGAGTAATAATAAATAAATGTATATAAAGTAAAAGAGTAAAGGCATTTAGTCAAAGATAAAGTGACTCTTGTGAACATTTAAAAAAAAGTATATATACTTATATATGTGTATTATAATGATAATAATAATCTCTCTCTCTCTCACACACACACAAGCAAAGAGAAGAGTATTGGACTTTCACCTCAGTGAGTCACGCTTTGGTGTGTGTTTACCATCACGCCTGGCTGGTCATGTGTATCCAACCGCACAATTAATCCTGTATTTATATATATATATATATATATATATATATTTATTTATTTATTTATGTGTGTGTGTGTGTGTGTGTGTGAGAGAGAGAGATGGAGAAAGAATTCAGGACACTAATCCCGCCTCAGTGATCTCAATAGCATTACTGCAACTCGTGATGTTCGTCTGTTCATTTAACACGAAGCCTAGACGATCACAGTAAGTTTGCGCGCCCCCACCCCAGCCCTCCTCCTCCTCCTCCTCCTCTGTTATCATCATCATCATCATCATCATCATGCACCTGCCGTTGTTCCCTGAGTCTCTAACGGGTTAACTCCAGAGGGTTCTCGATAAACATTTGCTCAGCAAACAGGAGCTGGGCGTGACCCTCAAGCCTCCCTGGTCAGCTGTTTGGGTTCTCCAGCAGGCGCGTGATGGAGGTATGCGAGGGCCGGCAGGAGGTCCTGAGGAACCTAAACAGGAGACTCTGTGGCTTCCTGGAGCACGTGGCTCAGCTTCAGGGGGTCAACGTAAACCTTCAGAAGGAGGTCGGGGCCTGGAGGATGCAGCTGGAGAGAGACTGGAGCGTGCAGGAGAGGATGGTGGAGGAGCTACAGGCTCAGGTGGGAGCGCTGATGCTAATTCGATAGCACCCACAGAACACTTAGCATACTAGACTTAGTGTACATGTGGGCCCGTGTGGGGAATAAAAAGCACTTTGTAATGAACTTCACAGACGGGATATACAGGAGGTAATTAATGTAGAGTGAGGCATGTAGGAATTTCATTTTGGCCTTGAGTGGCATGAAGTGTGTTTAAGCGTATTAGCGGCTACGCATCGTGTTTACTGTGATTACATCGGACCGCCAGAAAGTTCAACTTTGCTTTAAAGTTCAAGTCCAAATTTCGGCTCAAAAATATTTAAGACACGCCCCTTTTTAGACAAACTCCATTTGTGGCTTGAATACTCTTTCTCTCACACATACACACACACACACACACACACTGACACTAACACATGTCCTTGTTCTGCTAGTAAATCATTAAATGAGAACTAACAGAAGTACAACTCGTTTAACTTATGTAACTTATGTTCTCAAGACAAGACCAGACACACACAAACACACACACACACACACACACACCTGGGTGTGATTCCAAATCTTTTTTACTTTATGGCAACTGCTGATAGTTCCTGTTTGTGCCCGCAGCCAAATCCAAACATCTGTTATTTTTCTTTTCCATCTTTAATATCACGCACGATTAATCAGAAGTGAAACAGAAACCGCTCGACTCTGCAACTGTCAGAGCCGATAGACGTGACCGTACATGTGCTAACTAGCGTTATTTAAGGTCATTAAGGTCATCAAGATTAGCTAAGGAGATGCTTCCTACTTACAGTATGTTTAACACTAGCTAAAATGTGAAAAAAGGTTTTTTATTTACCTAACAAAAAAATATTTCCATACACTCAGTAGATATGCTAAGCTACAACCCTTTTTCCCTAAAAGCCACATCAGGAGACAGCCACACTGTACACAGAAAAGGCTTGAGGTTATTTTTTCACTGGAATTGCAGTTCACTTCACAGGCAGCAGGGGGCTCTAAAGATCAACGAGATAGCTTAGATCAGCTAAACGATAGAAAGTCACTCTAGCGTTAGACCCCCACTCTGAGCTAACACTAGCAACAATTAGCTTGTATTCAGTTTTTATTTTGTTCTCATTAAAAAGAAAAACAGTAGTAGCTAAAATATATAAATAGTATTAAATATATATACAGTAATTTATAGTATATGATTACTAGGGTAACATCAGTATTTAGAGTAGCTAGTAGCTAAAATGTCAAAGTTTGATCTGGTTGTTTGATTTACATTGTACTTAATAGTGTTTTTACTGTATTTTGTACAGCATCACACGCTATCGGTTCAAGTTCAAGTAGGCTTTATTGTGACTTTTAACCATATACAGTTAGTACACAGTGAAACGAAACGTTCCTCCAGGACCAAGGTGCTACATGCAACATAAACTTACAACATAAATTAGCAGAAAAACTAAACTAGCTAACTAAGAGGCCTAGTTAGCACTGATGATCTCGACTACTTCCACTCTCACTCACTCATCATCTATATCACGTATACAGGGTCGCGGCGTCCCGAAGTCAATCCCAGGAGACTAAGGGCGTGAGGTGGAGGCATCCACACACATCCATGCTCATTCATTTTACCGGTCAATATGGGGTTAGCCTAAGCTTTGGACCGTGGGAGGAAACCGGAGTACCCGGATGAAAATTCACAGCCCCAAACCCTGAGGTGCAAGGCAACAGTGCTAACCACTACGCCACTTCATCTACGTCCATCAACTTCCATCCAAGCTTTATTTTTCCTTGCAAAATGAAATTAAACAAAATGGATTAAAGCCACGCTTATACGCCTTTATTGTATTTCTGCATCCAACAGTAAATGCTTGCGCGAAACTAAAGAAAAGTCTGAATAAATTAGATCAAGCTAATTGTTTTACGTCATAGCAAATTAGCTTAAATATTTTTATGACATAAAAGCTATAAAAGGTCTAAGCATCTAAGCATAAACTTTTGTTGCTTTCTCTTTTGTGTATGTGTGTGTGTGTGTGTGTGTGCGCACTGGGTTGTTTGTTTCCTAGCAAATTATTGCTTGCTAATTTAATTCTCTAGTTATCCATATTTCTAGCTAGGTTTTTTTTTTGCTCTTAGGCATGGCAGTACAAATGTTTTACAAAGGTTTTACATTTCAGTTGTTCTTTTTACTCCATAAATTGTGAAAATTTGTTACTGTTTAGTTAGTTGTACTTTTGTAAAGTTATTAAGTTTCGATAGCACGATCAGACGACTAGCAAAATGTTAGGATGGTAAAAAAGCTTGTCAAGGTTGTTGAGCTTGTTTAGCTCTTCAACACTAGTTAAAACAAAACAAAACACTCCCTGCTATGCGAGTGAAAGTTAACAAGGGTGTGTTAAAGATCACTTCCCGAAGCTAATAAAAGTAAAAGTGTGTATGGGAGGAATGTGCTGCTGTCTGACGCCGCTAATCGTTTTACTGATTTTAATTTTAACGTAGCTTATTGTAGCACACTGTAGTGTAGACACAGACTCGCTTGTGTGTTTGTTTTTTGTGGGGGAGGAGCTACAAGTGACTCGTCCAATCAAATCAGGGAACGAGAGCGCCGCTGGCGATCCTCAGATACGGGCTGTTTGATAAACTAAACGGTAATACAGTATGACGTCTTTGTGTTTATATCAAGCGCTTAAATAGAACGAGGTGTCAAGTGTGATGGTTCTGTGTTGCTCTACTGTGTGTGTGTGTGTGTGTGTGTGGGTGTGTGTGAGGGTGTGCGTGCACATGTGTGTGTGGGTGTGTGTGGGTGTGGGTGATTATGTCTCTTCTTATCTTTTGTAGATTTGCTGCATGATAATGGGAAATGCTGAGCTGGCGTTGTGTTTAGATCGAGTTAAGTCCAAAGTTCATCACCTACATAACAGGTGGGTACAGTATGTCTCTTTTCTGTTCTGGCACCTAGGTGGTGGAATGAACGTCCTCTAGATGTCCGTACAGCTGAGACTTTAAACGACGACCCAAGACGCATCTGTTTCTCCGGTACTTGGACTAAGCCCCCCCGCCCCCCCCAAAAAAAAATCACAACCCCCTCCCAGTTATGTTGGACTAATGGCACTTAGTTAGTAACCCAGTGTAAGTATGAATCCAATGATGTAAACTTTAAAGCACTTTTTGTAAGTCGCTCTGGATAAGAGCATCTGCCAAACGCCTAAATGTAAATGTATGTCTACAGTCTCTCTTACACACACACACACACACACACACAGAGAGAGAGAGAGAGAGAGAGCAATCATCAGAAAATAACTAGCCATGTGCGCCATCTGGTGGCTGATTTTATTAACACACTGTATAGTGATTCGAAAATGTATTCTGTTACATTTCTATATATTCGGTTTACACACTATATTGCCAGAAGTATTGGCCCCTTATGCCTTCATGTGCATATGAACTTGAGTAACACCCAATTCTTAACCCATAGGGTTTAATATGATGTTGGCCCCGCCCCCTTTTCAGCTATAACAGCTTTAACACTCCTGGCCAGGCGTTCCACAAGGCATAGGAGTGTGATTTTAAAATTTTTACATATATAAGTATAAATGTGTGTGTGTGTGTGTGTGTGTGTGTGTGTGTGTGTGTGGAGATGTGAGTTGGAGCAGAAGCTGCGTCTCCGACTCGAGCAGCTGATTCCAGAACTGAGACAGAAGGGGATGAACCTGGACCAGACCAACACACTGCTGCAGGAACAGTTACACACGTCCACACTAGAACTACACACCCTGCAGAGCGAGTGTGAGGTGTGTGTGTGTGTGTGTGTGTGTGAGAGAGAGAGAGAAATATGTATGCTCATGATGTAAGGAATCGACCTGTGTGCTTATTGAATAACAAACACACACACACACACACACACACACACAGCAGTCTGAGAATCTACTTTATCTCCATCACTCTTTACTTCTCTCTCTCTCTCTCCGCTGCACCCTTTTATCTCCCCAGCTCGTCTCTTCTTCTGCTGTCTTTATCTCTCTCTCTCTCATCCTCTCCTCCCACTTGTCTGTCTCTGTCTATTTCAAAAAGTGAAACCGTTAAAAAAAGTACAGTTTAAAAAACTAAAGGTGTGTCAGTGTTTCTCATCTTCCCCTTAACAATCGCTCATAGATTCTCTTTAGGGTTGAGGTCAGGTGAGTTGGCGGGCCGATGAAGGACAGAAATATCACGGTCAGGTAACCAGTTAGTGGTAGTTTTTCAGCTGTGGGCAGGTGCTACGTCCTGCTGGAAAAGGAAATCTGCATCTTCATGAAACTTGTCTGCAGACAGAAGCTTGAAGTGCTCTAAAATCCCCCTGGTAGATGCTGCATTGACTTTGGACAAAACACAGTGGACCAACAGGACAATAGGACATGACACCCCACATCATCACTGACTATGGAAACTTCACACTGGACTTCAAGCAGCTTGGACTCTGTGCCTCTCCTCTCTTCCTCCAGACTAGATAGACAACATCTACTTTCATCTGAAAAGAGGACTTTGAACAACTGTCCATTTCTGTTCCTTCTTAGTCCAGGTAAGACACTTCTGATGTTGTCTCTGGTTCAGAAGTGTCTTGATACTAGGAATGTAATAGACCATTTCCTGAAGACGCCTGTGTGTGGTGGCTCTTGATGCACTGACTCCATCCTCACGCCACTCCTCGTGAAGCTCTCACAAGCTCTCAAATCGACTTTTTTCTTCTTCTGAAAACGTAAAACTTTCACTACCACATTTCCCCTTCCAGTCAACTTTCCATGAATGGCTCTGATACAGAACCTTCCATCTGCTCTCCTTTTTCCTTCCATCTTCATTTTCTTATCCACCTTCCCACTCTCTCTCCAGCCATCTTATCCAAGCTCTTTCTTTTACACTAATTTCTATCAGCAATCCTCTTCCTTCTTTTCTTCTATGTTTCCTTCCTTGTCCTCATCCTTCTCTCTCTCTCTGTCACCTTTTTATTTCTCCCTTCCTCTTATTTCATTTTATTTCCTCCTTCTCTTGTCCATCTTCTTCACCTTCTGTCTTGCTAGTTTTATCTTTCTATCTTTCTCTATTTCCTTCTTTCTCTCTGCCCCTCTCTATTCTCATCTCTCTTTCCTTCGTGTCCCATCTCCTCTCCCATCTTAATACTCGGTTTCCTTCCATCTGCCTTCTTTTCTCTCATTTTATTTCTCTTTTCTAACTTCGTATTGAAATCTGAATTTCATGCTTTTCTTTACTATCTCTCTCTCTCTCTCTCTCTCTCTCTTTTATTATTGTAATAACAGAGTTAATGGAGCAGAAACAGTTTGGACTCGACTTGAGTTTAGTTGAATCCCTGTGCATTGGATCTGCAGTGTGTGTGTGTGTGTGTGTGTGTGTGTGTAAGAGCAGTGTGACTTCATCAACATCCAGACTCAAGCCCACAGTAGTGTGTATGTTTACATCCTCCTCAGCGTGTGTATCTATACACTGGGAAAAAACACACACAGGAGTTTCCCTTTAATGGTAACAGACCCTGTGAGTCTCACTTCCTGTAAGTCTCCATCACTCTCTCTCTCTCTCTCTCCACCTCTCTCTCCCCCTCCCTCTCCCCCCCTCCCCCCTCCCCTCCCCCCCTCCTCATCAGAAGGAGTTGTTTGTGCAGCAGCAGCAGGCAGCAGTAGGGGAGGATGGCAGAGGAATGGAGCTCCGGCGTTTCGGCCCAGCACACGGTGACCTCGGCTCAGCTGCACTCACAAACCGAGCCCCAGGACTCAGGCCCACAGCGCCCACTCGGCCCAGGACGGACACGCCCAGTGCGAACGGAGACCAACCTCCACAGGTACGCATCATGCTCTCTCTCTCTCTCTCTCTCTCTCTCTCTATATATATATATATATTATTGCTTGTATATCACTCTGTCTATCTATCTATATAGAAATATATGTAACACTAACGTGCCAATTGTCCTCAGCACTGCAGTTATTTTTGTGTGTGTGTGTGTGTGTGTGTGTGTGTGTGGAGAACATTGTTTAATTTAAGAACAAGCTTTAATTTAAAATTATGCCCCGGTCATCAGTGTTTTCCAATGCTGTTTTTTTTGTGATGTCATCTCACTCCGGACCTCACACACACACACACACACACACACACACACGCACACGCACACACACACGCACACGCACATACAGCATCTGTCAGGTTGATTTATATACTGATACAAGAAACTGGCGCGTGGCCATGTGCAGTGTCCGCCCTTGCCAGTCTGAGACACACCTTCGTCCTTTAGCTGCACCTCGGTCATCAGTTAAGTCTGTACGCTCACCGGTTGTCTTGGCGACGGTCCCTGGCTGGCTATTTCCTGTCTGGATTTGAATGATTAGACACTTATATACCTGAAGTGGAACATCATGCTGACGTTTCAATCCTGAAAAGTCTGAATCACTGGTCCAGTCTACGCTGAGTATCACGTGACATCCTGTTACACAGAACACACACACGCAGGATGAAGGAATGAAGCTGTGTGTTTATGTGGAGCCGCCACATAACAAAAAATAACCGCTTTGCTATAAATCACAGAAGAAACCGCGCTCTCCACACCGGCGTCTACAATCCCCAACGCCTCACTCCGTAGCACGAACCATCTGCACATTATTGCGGTTACAATAAATGCTTCTGTAAACGTGAGGCTGCGTCTGAGATCCTGGGGGTTGATCGCGTCACCTCTTGCCTCGTATCGTTCACATGACATGATACGATAAAGTGCATTAAAACAAACTTGTTATACGAAACTCTTCAATACTGTCTGATTCTGTGTGTGTGTGTGTGTGTGTGTGTGCAGGTGAGTTGCGGGGACAAGGGCTTGCGGCAGGCGAGGGCGGAGCTCAACGAAGTCCGAAAGCAGTGGCACAGCTTACAGGTGGAGGTGGAGTCTCTGCATGCCGTGGTGAGAGCACACACACACACACACACACACACACACACATTGTAATAAGCTCTTAATTGGCCCATATATACATTATATGTGTGTGTGTGTATGGTGAAGGAGCGCAGTCTGCAGAGCTCTCTGAAACACACCCAGCGTCAGTACTCGCTGCAGCTGCAGGATCTGTCGCGCTCGGTGTGTGAGCTGGAGGCCGAGCTGGACGGCGTGCGTGAAGGTCTCGCCGCGCAGAAACAGCACCACAGCCAGCTGCTCAACACCAAGATGAGACTGGAGAGAGAGATCGCCACCTACAGGAGACTGCTGGAGCACGAGGAGGGCAGGTGAGGTGCCAGGGTGCAATAACTGAAGGAAACTCTCACCTTCAAAGGTCTTTTCTGAAAGAGGGATTAGCCGAGTGTGTGTGTGTGTGTGTGTGTGTGTGTGTGTGGGAGGAGCAATCAATCACTCTCATGTCAACCACAATGACAGCAGCCAATCACAGGCGTCTGTTGGTCATGTATATGGAGGTTGGTTATTAAAGAGCACATTTCTAGGTAAAAGATGCACAATGGCGGATGCTTGATCATGCTAACTCCGCGACAGTATAGTTTTTCTAACAGACGCTAGCTATACTGTACACTATGAGAAATTGAAAGTCATGTTAATTGTAGTGAGAGATGGCTACGTGATGAACGTAGTGAGAGATGGGTTGGAAAGAAATTCTGTTTTTCTTGCTAGTTTTGTAAAAATTTATGCTAGCGTTTGTTCTCTCTCGGCAGATTTTTGAGTGTGGACGGTCAGCCGCGGAAACTGAGGCCCTGGAAACCTTTGAGTCAGCAGAACGGAGTGTGTAATGGCTTTGAGAAAGAAAGCGCCATTGCTGAGAAGCCAACCAATCGGGGCCCGGCTTTCCACCGGCAGGGCAGCCTCGTCATCGTTACAGGTACACACACACACATAGCCCCAGATTATTTATATGTTATAATATATATTATTTATGTATTATCTAGTTACAGCTAAATGGTGCGTGTGTGTGTGTGTGTGTGTGTATGTGTGTGTGTGTGTGTGTGTGTGTGTGTGTCCAGAGCCCATAGAGAGCAGAGGTGGAGAAATTAGCACAGTGAAGACTCAGGAGATCGTGGAGGGGAACGTAGTGAGAGAGAGCGCAGAGGGACATGGACGAGTCGAGTGAGCAAACACACACACACACACACACACACACACATTCCAGAACAATACAACAACAATTACCACCTGAACAATAAAAAGCACATTAAACGTACCATTAAGATTCTAATGCAGTAGAATTTTCCAGAACGCTAAAGAGATGGCAATCTTCGACTTCATATCAGAGCAGAATTCATTTCCATACATGATGTAATACTTAGCTGAACATTAGCTAGCTTGTCCACGAACAAGACGTTAAATAAGTTCTGTTGGAGAGGCACCTTAATCCAGGCTAACTTCTTAGCTGATGAGATTAGCACAATGCACTTATTACAATTGCTTTTTTTTTCCAAGCGCACACATATTTTGTAAAATTATGCTAATTAGCTTTTGTTTTAGCTAGGCTCTTTAAGTTCACACGTACTTACACATCATAGCACTGTAGCACGTTAACCTTTCTAAATAATTTATTTGCTGTATGAAAACTAGCTAGATCATTTAAAAGACTGTGTACCAACTAGCTTGTTACATAGCGATAATTGGATTAGCATTGTTAGCATGTTTAGACTGTGTCCTTAAAACATAACATATTAGCACTTACAATAAAATAATAATTATAAGCTAAAAGCATAAAATTAAGCTAGCACACATTAACACAGCTGTACCCATTCCAGCCAGAGTGGAAAACAAAAGAAGTTCAAGCTAATTGGCTACATGTGAGGTAAAAGCCATCTCCCGTCTCTCTCATTTAGAACAGAGAAGATCGATAAGGTGATTAAACAGTGGGAAGGATCGTTTTTCCAAGGAAACCCGAAGCTGAGGAAGAAATCCGTGTCCCTGCGCTTCGACCTGCACATGGCCATGGCCGACGAAGGCTGCGCTCAGAGCAAACAGGACAGTTTACCGGACGTGGAGGTTCGGCTAGTGATGAAACGTTCCCGCAGTATCCCCTCCATAACGCAATGACCTCGTACGGAAAGCCAGCAGGGTCTAAACGTCCGGCATGGCGTTTGCACATGTAACGTTTGTCTTTGATCTTTAATTTTATGTAGGTTTTTTTTGTTGTTGTTGTTTTGTTTCTCTTAAGAGGATGCCAAAACTTTATTACTGGTTGTAGTTTTGTCACCACAAAACATGATGACATTGCAGTGTTTACATTTAACAAGTGTGGAAAAATTAGAGTCCTTTATTAGCAAGGATGTTAAATTTCACATTGCTCGCATGTATTAAGTTAATCTGAATCTTTACCTAATTCTAGTGGACATTTCTAGAAAAATTATTTATTAGCAATTTTTATGTTCATTCATGACATTTAAAACACTCCAGATGCTAAACCGGAATATGTCAATTGATTAGCGGTAGATTCAAAAGACGAGAAAAACTTTTCATTAGCATTTCGATTAGCATTTAAACTTAACTAATATTTAAAATCCTTTAAAAATATGAATCTCGTTTTTTGTTTAGTGTTTGGCCATGAAGCTAAGACTCATACATCAAGGTTAATTTGTTCAGCAACAACACTGTGAGTTAATGCTAAAACAATGCATTAGCAAGAAGAAAAGAAAATGATCCCTTTCCTCTCTCATGGGAAATAAATTGGATTTTCCACTCCAGTGAGCTCAGAGAGAGAGAATTATGGGATTTCATTTCTTGTGGGGAAGTAAAAACCTTCAGTGTGTTAAAATGCTAGTGAAGCAAAACTGCAGCAGATGCAGGAAGATTTAGCGACACAATAGCAGCCTGTCAACTCCAGCGTTGTTTCTCACAGTCCCTTATTCACTTCTTCTTTGTTACTTTCTCCTCATTGGATCACTCCTCTTTTAGCGGCTTCACTGAAGTGACGTGAGTCTCTGAAGGTCTGAGCTATGAGACAGTGAGGCGGAATGCACTACGATAAAGATAAAAACTACTCAGACGATGTGGTTTATATTCGCAAAGTGTAAAAGAGGCTATTTCACTAAAAGAAACATTTTTATTTGTTAACTATAGTACATTGCTTCCTGACAAATAAGGAAACGAGTTAGCAAAGTTACTCATTAGAAAGCTAGCCAAGCACTTTTGATACTTAGCTAGCTAGTATACAAAGCTAACACTGCTAACTCTGAATTGGAAATTCATTTAGAAATTAAAGTCTGAGTTATGTCATAACATATTTAGCACATTTGAGCTGCAACATGAGCTGCTTTTACAAAATCTCACAAATTAGCCACCAGCTAATGTTAGTGATATGAATAAACTTTCCTAATATATGTGTTTTCCCAAAATCTTCTAAAATTATTTGTTATAATTATTGTCATCACATGTCTATAATCTTGTTTAAAAGTCAAGGCATGGAGGTTGGCTTCTTGTGGCAGTTGGCAGTCGAGTTATGACATCGTGCTAAACTTGGGACTTGAAAGCAGGAGTCGAGTGAGTCGCAAGTCTAAAATTCGGAGGTGAATGCAGCATCCATTTCTAAGGAAATTGCTAGTGCTAGGCTTGCTAACCTAGCATGAATCAGCCTAGTTTAAACATACTCCCTTTCCTCTTTTGCTCTTCTTCTTCTTCTTTTTTTAAGTCAAATGCTATTAAAGCAAAAAGAAACTGGTACAAACAGCCTCAAATTTAGCAAAAAAAAATTAATTCAGACACTACTGGCGAAAGAATATTAGGCTGTATTATTATTATTATTATTATTACACAACCTTGTTCACTTCCCATTTACTTATAACAGTAAAATAGTTTAATACATAAGAAGAAAAAAAACACAAAGATTTTAAGAGGTAACTCTGACCTTTTTAACATCACAACCAATGGGAGTTTAGCTACCATGTTATGCTAGCTAGTTCGCACATTATCTTATCAGTGCTAAACTCGGCTTGTACAATGCCGCATTTGACTTTAAAACTCTCTCAGATTAGCAAAAAAAATCTTTTGAATAAAATGAAGAAAGGAAAAAAATGTCCAATACAGAATAAAGATTGTATAACTGTCTGAGGAACTACCTAACCAGCTAGTTAGCATAAGTCACCAGGCTAAAGTGTATTCTATGCAGGCTGTGTTTTGCTATCAACTATCAGTCATACGATCCGACTAGTTTAGCTAGGTTCTGTTAAAAACAGAGCTAATAACAACATCTTGAACATCATCACATCTTGACCTTATATAGATATTCATATAAATTAGAAATTTTTCATGTCATAAAGCTTATTATAAGAATTGCTATTTATTTTTCTAACCAAAGTCTGTGATTTATGCAACATGCCGACGTGCTTTATAAATGCCATGTGTGAATATGGAAGGTCATCGGGATGAAACCCGTGGTCACGTCTACACTGGTGCCATCATACGCTGTAACTGCAGTAAAAACCTGATCCTGTTTCCATAAAATCACTGTGCTACATCACACCTGGTATCATTATTAAAAAAAAAAAAGGGATTGTTTAATGAAAAGAAATCACGTTTATGATTGCAGACATTCACATTAACGTTCAGCTAAAAAAAATTACAAGCTACGATTCTCTCTGCTGATTCCAAATACAATTTAAAACACTTCATACATTTATCTTTAGTTTTTTAAATCTATTAAATGTATTTGAATGTATTTTATTCTGATATGTATGATATATTCTGCATTTGTATCCTCTGCTGTATTGGAGGTGGTAAAATAAAATTAAGCGAGCATTAATATATTAATGATTATAATTTATAAATATTCCCTTAGATTTTTTTTTACCTTATTTCCATAATTACTTTTCTGATTCTGTAAAGCTGCTTTGCGACAATGACCAGTGTTAAAAATGCTATATAAATAAAATTTAATTGAGTTGAGTTGAATTAATAAAGTACAGGTGAACAAAAAAAGAGGTAACGCTAATTCTGCTTGTATAAGTTGAATAAGATAACTGGATTTATAAGTTGTGGTTAAATTGTATACTTTAATCATAGTACAATGACAAATTTAATGCAAAATATAATTACAAGTTGACATTAGAATTAAAGTGTGACAAATTAAAGCTTAGTTACAGATTTCATTCACACATTATAATGTTTTAGATTTTATTAGAATAGCAGAACTTTGAATTAGAATAATTTATCACAACTAATATATTAAAACATATTTTAGCAAGTCATTATAATAATAGATAGATAGATAAATAGATAGATAGATAGATAAATACTGTAGATAAATAAATATATATATATATATATATATATATATATATATATATATAGATAGATAGATAGATACTTCATTGATCCTGAAGAAAATTCCAGATATCCAGCAGCCATGGCGACAGTAACACAAAGACAGGTTGTAGATTGCACGCTGTATATCTTACATATAGTCTGTGAGAACTGACCAGAAGTTACTAGTGCAAAGAAAATCTAAGAACACTGTAAAATATATAAGGAGTATATAGTTAGGATATAAATCAAAAATCAAAAGTAAAAAAAAAGGTTATTTGCAGTTTTGCCTAGTAGTTAGAGATAGATAGATAGATAGATAGATAGATAGATAGATAGATAGATAGATAGATATTACATTTTAAAATTAAATATATCCAGGGTAAGTCTTTGCCTTTAAAAAATAAATATTTTTAGAAATCTTATAATGGTTTTACAGTAGAATTGTTCAGTTTAAGATCTTTTTATCTTCAAGGCTTGTCTCTCAACTTCTTTTTGCAAAATGGTCAGAAATATTAACATATATATATATATATATATATATATATATATATATATATATATATATATATATATATATTATACATTTTACACTTCCACATCTTCACTGCAGTGAATAAAAGACTCTTCTCTGAGTGACGGCCTCTGGTTCACCCAGTTCCTCATGTCTGTGTCTACAGAGATAGATTCCTCCATCAGATTGCTGGACTTTAGAGATGGTCAGGGACAGGTCCCCATTTTCATACCGGCTCGCTGTAATGAAGCCGTAAACTTCTAAACGTAGTCCGTAGCTCATCTGCCCCTGCTGATGCTTCACTACAGATTTCTTATCTTTTTCCCACTGAATGTAGATGTCCATGTCAGTCATCTGCTTGTCTGTGTTAGCGTAGCAGGGGATAGTCATACTCTCTCCGACGCACAGTCTTTTCTGATTTGGGTGTGTGTTAGAGACAAAATAGAGAAGCGCCTGTAAATATTTAAATCACCTTAACAGGAATACGGTGAATGGTCTTTTCTGAGGAGCAAAATGGTTTAAATCTCTTACAAACTTATAAACAACTTCCAGATAAAACTTGCATATTTCCAAGCTGTCGCAGTAGCAGATGTACCAGCCCTTGTCGTTGTACATAACAGGGTTTGAATGAAAAGATGGTCCTCCCTGGACGAGCCTTGTTCGGTTCTTAAACCCATGACCTTTATCACACATGGCCCCTTAACATTCACTCACAAGTATTTCTTGCTGCTTTGCCAACATCCGTTTAACATGACCTAAACATTGTTGGTTGCAGGTGAGCTGGGCAGGATAGTTTACTTTCACTAGGAAATGGGTTTTAGATAACTGATACACTGGAAGAAACACACTGGCAGCGCTGCACATTAAGATTTTATTGCATTTTTACAAACTACTCAGACTCTTGAGCAGCCAGCCTTGGGATCATATATACATACCGTACATTGACAACATATATACTGTATGTGTGTGTGGTGGGGGGGGGGGGGGGGGGGGGAGGATTGTGTTTGGTATGGCAGTTTCAAATGGTCATATCTAATAACAATAAAATATTGCTAGGCTGTTGCCACATACAGTAGTTGCTATGGTATCCCAGGTGGTTGAGGGAAATTCACTGTCGTTCCAGGCAGGTGTTCTTGATATTCCATGTGGTTGCTGGCATAGTTGCCAATTCTACTAATAATACATGACTTTGGGCTTCTTTTTCTTGAATAATAGTTTTTTAAACTATTACGGGTTGTGTTTTTTAAAATAAGGTTGCTTGACAAAAAAAATCTGAAAAGGGACAAGACACACACCCCATCTCCCCAGAGCTAGTATGGGTCTGCAGAGCAATAGAACAGTGCTAGATTTTTAAATAACGCATGGAATTATGTAATTATGTAACAAAATACAAAAAACAAAAATACCCAATAGTAAAAAATACAAAAATAGTATTGTGTCAAATGCATTTGTAAAACCCATCAAGCTCCATGATGAAAGTGAGTCCCACAAAGACCTTCTCAGGTAAGTAAGACCAAAATTAATTTAGAGTTACCAGCCTCAGAAATCACCAATTAACAAACAGCACCTCATTTAAAGGGCAGATAGTAGTAAAAACATATCAAAAGCAACTGTTTTTTATGAGATTATTAGAGATTATTATGTATTTTGTTTTACAATATATTTTTGTTTTACAATGTAGAAAGAAATAAAAAAAAAAAACAGGAAAAACCATGGAATTAAAATTAGGGTGCCCAAACTTTCGACTGGTATTGTGTATCTGTGTGTGTGTGTGTGTGTGTGTGTATGTCATTTGCTTGGTAGGCTGATGCTATTGTTAGGATAACTGAGTTGTTAGGATTGTTAGGATATTCCAGCTAGTTGCTAGGTTGTTCCTATGTAGTTGCTATGGTATTCTAACTACTTTATAGGTTGTTGCTAGAGAGTCGCTACAATCTTTTTGGTGGTTGCAATGCTATTGCTAGGCTGTTGCTATTGGTATACCAGGTGGTTGCTAGGCTGTTGCTATGGTATTCCCGCAGCAGGTTGCTAGGCTGTTGGTATTACAAACCCGATGGCTGCTAGGTAGATGGTATATTAGTTCAAAAATTCCTCAATGACAATGAAAACTGGATGATCTGAGAATTCTGTTGGTAAAACGACATTAAAATCAGAGAAACTGTTTAAGTCCTCTTTAGGTAGTGGGTGATGTCATGACTTGGGAATCTGGAACTTTTCAAGACCAAATTCGACACAATACCAGAAACACCACTTTCGCAGTGTTATTTGCCCATCATTAAATGCCTGGTTTGTGAATCATTGAGGTGAGCTTTTCCGCACTTGGTCGTCTGAGGTAGTGTATTATTTACTAGCGAGCTAATTGGGTTTACCTTGTTAGTTTAACTACTAACTGTGATGCTAGCGGCCTGATTTATGTAAATATTACATTTGTCGCTGTAAAGACAAATAATATTGCAAATATAAAAACAAAACCTTTGTATAAAGTTAATAAAGGATAAACCACCCGCCTATGTGACGTCTCAATGATGACATAGACTGCATAAACAAATACAGGAATTTTAATCTAAAAAGTTAATAAAATATCTTGATTTTAATGATGATTTCACACACACAACAAATATATTTAAATCTACGTACTTTATTCATTTAGCTGTTGCTTCTTATCTTCTGTTGATATAACTTGTCGACACGAACTACTGATGATAATAGCATTAACAGTTCAGTTTATCACTGATCAGATGTTTCTACAACCTGATTGGAGTCCACCTGTGGTAAATTCACTTGACTTGAAATGATTTGGAAAGACACACAGCTATCTATATAAGGTCCCACAGTTAACAACGCATGACAGAGCATGAACCAAGCCATTAAGTCTGAGGAATTGTCTCGGGGCACAGGTCTGGGAAAAGTTTCTTTACTTGTATTACCCAACATGTTGTCTTATGATTAGCTCCAGACATCCAGGCAATGCACCATACAGTAGCGATAACACTCTGACAGACTGTGTGTCAGACGCCAAAGTGTCTGAAAACCAAAAACGAACACCCCGTAACTTGTCCACTCTTGATGACAAAACCTAAAAACAAACGTTAACTTTATCCACATAAATCTGGGACAGAATCAACAATCACTGAAAATGATCCATCTTCACTAACCTCATCTGTGATGACTTGCACTACAGACTGACAAACAGACTGACAAACATTTTTCTCATTGTGTTGCTAGCACTAATATTAATATTATACAATCATTTATTAAAATTTTTATTGTGTGCATGTAATTATATAAGAAAAAAATATGAATGTAGTAATACACTTGAAGAAATTCACTATGAACATATCAGAACTTGACAGGTCCTGTGTGATGTGATGGCGCATGTAACCAATAAAGTGTCACTGTATACAAATAGTGTACAAATAGGATTTACTATTCTAGATAACAAAAACAAACTAATCAGACTGAATGTGCTGCTAAATAAAAGTTGTGATCAGAAACTGACTCACTCTTGGTGTCCTTAGCTGGGATCGGGTTGTCGTGGAGTTTTGATAAGAAAGAAAAAACTATTATAATTAACCGATTATTCAATCATCTGCATGTAGACTTTTAACTTACTAAAAAGAAATATACAAATCGGCACTACAGTCTAGTTTTTACTGTTAATGTGTTTTTATTTTTAATAAATATTCAATTAAGTTGCTTTATTACTTTTGTTTTTTTAATATAACTAATTCATTTTGTAATTATTATTTATTTTAATTTATAGAAATCAAAATGTGTCTACATTATGAGCAATAATTTAAATCTACATACAAACCAGTGGAGTTTATTTCTGATTATGAACCCCCAAAATTTTGCTATGTGGTTTCTAGGTACAGTAGTTGCTATGGTAGCCCAGGTGGTTACTATGGTATCTTAGGTGGTTGCTAGGCATTTGCTATGGAATCCCAAGTGGTTCTTAAGCAGTTGCTATGTGGTTGCTAGGTAGTTACTATGGTAGCCCAGGTGTTTTCCATCCAGTTAATATGTAGTTGCTATGGTATGCTACAGTAGGTGGTTGCTATAAAATCCCAGATGGTTGCTAGGCATTTGCAATATTTTTTCAGGCTGAAAAAACACATTAAAGACTGCAAAGGCTATGACAAACCATCAGTCTCTAGCAAGACTGTGAAATTAAGGGGATTAAGGTAAGAACCCCTCTGTGATCTAACAGCATAATGAACAAAGTCTAGAAATATAAAGAATTAAAATTATAAAATCTTTTACATTTTAGCTTGTTTATGAGTCCTAAATATTGTATTTCAATCACATAAACATGCAAAAGGCCCGGGTTCAATTCCCATCCAGTGCCCAAACCCCAGCCACTAAATGCAGTGCCGGTCCCAAGCCTGGATAAAATAGAAGGGTTGTGCCAGGAAGGGCATCCAGTGTAAAACCTGTAGCAAGCTTGTACTGGCGGACCGAATGGTCCGCGGTGGCGACCCCTTGCCGGGAGCAGCCGAAAGACCAACAACAACAAACTACACAAATAACAAATTAGTTTATTTATCTATTTTTTTTAATAAAACTAATGAAAGTGTTGTTAAAAGCAAAAATCACAGTACATGTGTATTCAGTGCAAAAATGAATTGTGCAAAAAAAAGGACAATTTTAACACTTCACAGTAGATCATTCTAGAAACAGTTATCTTTAAAAATTGCCTCCAGGGTGTTTTCTAACCAATTTTTTATATGGGATAACTTTATTTTCATATAGTCATAGCAAAAAAAAAAAAAAAAAAAAAAAAAAAAATATATATATATATATATATATATGTAATAAAAAAAGGAAAATTCTTTGACTAAACTCAAAAAGTTTTAGCATTATTGCACACAGTAACAAAGTTACATGCTGTTTGTTGACTTGGTAAATAAAATTAATAATAAGTAATGTTTTATAAAAATGCCTTATTTTCATGTCTCACAGCTAAAATACTACACTCAGTAACAATGTTTTTTAGCACCACTGAGTGTACAACATTCTGTACATCAATTAAGGCACATAACAGAGTTAAAAAGGCAATATTGGGAGTCATGACGACTGATATATTAACTCTGTACCATGTTGTTTTGTTCACAGCTGGATCCACTCTCCTGTGTAAAAGCACGAGTGTACAGTAAAGGCACAATTGTAAAATGAGAAGGGGGAAACGGGAGGGGCTGAAAGTAAGAGTCTCCTCTTACTTTAGCTTCACACACATATACACTCACTCTCACACACACACACACACACACACACACACACACACACACACACACACACAGCACCTGCGCACAAACGGAAACACTTATCTGTCTGGATTTATTTTTACTTTTTAAAGGTAAAGTGCAGGTTAATTTGTTTTGTTTTTTTACTTTATATTTTGTATTAATTATTGATTTACGAGTGTTTTGGAACCAATTATGCTCGTAATCCAAGGTTCCACTGTAGATGTTACATAAAGGAGGTTTGACACAATCATTTCAATCTATTGTGGATTAATATACCATCCATATAAATATCTCAGATTTAGGTAACAAATATTCACTACCAAACTCTGGCTGTCTTCATCTTTTTAAAAAGCTTTGTTCTCCCAGTTTAGTTAGCGAGACATCGTGTGAGTCGTCAGTTAGACGATGAGCATCTTTTACACATTGAACTCCTGATAAGAGCTGAACACTAAACTGTTGATAGTGCTGGTGATTTTCATGAGTAAATCTGTTCATTCAAAGATCAAAAATGCTTTAACATGCTATTGAAAATGCTAATGTATTCATTTTACACTGAATGCTTTGCAGCACTGCAACTCCTCCATATAGTGCATGTATAGCTACTGATACAGGAAACAAAAACATCTCCTGAGAACGCTTTCAAATTTTAGCAGTTGAAATTCACACTACTCTGAGGAGCATCACTCATTCTGGTTCCATTTTTTAAATAAATGATAAGAGGCCAAAAGTGCACACAGGAGACCAACAGTCCATAAGAGAGTTCCCCACCATGGCCAGGCCGTCTTCTTCGCTCCAGCAGTACAACAAACTGACCGCAGTAAATGAAGCGTTGTTACAACTAGAAAGTGGTGACATTAATTTTGTGGTTACTTTCTAGAGAATACAAACCTAATGATGATATATATTAGAAACTCTTTTCACAGTTTTTATGAACCTTAAATTACAAGAAATACAAATAATATTTACTTTGTGTAATTCTAGATATAAAAAACAACCTTATTAAACTGATTGAACTGACTCACTTTTGATGTCTTTAGCAGGGATGGGGGTTGATGTGGGGTCTTGATTTGATGAAAATTGAAAAATATATAATTAACATATAATTTAATCTAAATTGACTTATAATTTGTAATGTGGGAACCATTAAAGGTTTAAATTCTGGAAAATTAAAATATGCATTATTACTTTATTACTTTTGTATCTTAATACAACAGATTTATACTGCAATTATTAAAAAAAAAATTACGGACATTAAGTCAATTAATTTTAATTAATAAATAGAAGCTAATAGGAGAAGAAGTCTAAATGATGTTATATAAGAACAACAAGACTGAATGTTTATAGGAGACGTAATAAGAAACCCTCTCACTGAATAACAGACTAACCGGTGAGGCTGAGATTGACGGCCTCTGGATGAACACGTTCCTCGTGTCTGTGTGTGCAGTGATATGTCCCTCTGTCAGACTGCTGGGCGCTGGTGATGCTCAGGGACACGTCTCCCTTTCTGTAACTGTCCGTGGACATGGAGACACGCCCTTTGTAACCCGGGCCGTAGCTCATCTTGCCTCGCTGAAGCTCCACCACCAGCTCACCATCTTTTTCACACCGATACACAATGTCCTGATCCAAGATGGTCTTACTGGTGCGAGCGTAGAACGGAATGGTCACGTTCTCTCCAATGGTGGTGTTCATTAGAACAGGAGCTTTAGAGCAAGAACACAGAGGAGAAGAAGAAGAAACATCAGCAGGGACTAAACATAAATCGTTCTTACATTCATTTCAGACTGTAATCGTGGATAATTAATCCAGAAGAATTCATGTTGTAGCAAAATATACGACTTACCGAGTACGTCCAGCGTTGTGCGGCATAACTCAGAGTTGTCGCAGTAGAAGATATACATGCCATCATCGTTGTACTCAACTTTGCTCAGGTAAAGATACAAACTGTCCTCTGAAACCTTGAGCTCGGTTCTGTTTTTAAAAGCGTCTCCATGGAGACAGGAGCCCTGCTTACACTGAGAGACCAGAATCTTGGACCCCTTTGCATACACACATTTAACTTCACCAGAACAGGGCTTGTTACAGGTGAGCCGAGCCGAGCCGTGTACCACTGCGCCGGAGGAAAAGGACGCTCCATGGATTACTGGAGATAAACAGCATGTGTTACAAGAAATGTTAATAATCTGACCTTGATATCTTTCAACTTGGTGCAGAAAGGGTGTGTGCAGTGCCGCAGATATTTACTAAATGGGACACTAGGTGTAAGGTTTTTTTTTTATTATTTCAAAAACGTGCTATTTTATTGTTTAATTAAGAAAATACCCCATGCTAAAACAATCTAAAAAAATTCTTCTTGTTACACAGCTACCCAAAAATCAGACGTCTGGGGCACAGGGCTCGTCCTAACAGCCTCACTCACTTGGGAAGGCGTTCTTAGGGTCCACTTGGAGGCATTTTCTAAGCTAAAGGTCTAAAGGCTGCTTCTTCATCAACCATTCGATTGCGCAATGGATCTGCTCCCTGGGTCGACCCCACCTGGGGACAAACTGTTCTCCTTATTCCTCCTCGAACAGCTGGCCATGAAGATTGCTCTCACATTATTTGTAAATAAAAAAGATGGGGATCTTCCCCCCTTAATTTATCATCGGAGATTGAACACCAGAACTCTGAAGGATCGATACCCCTTGCACTTGATGAACTCTGCCTTTGAAAGCCTGCAGAAACCCTCATGTTTAACTAAATTGGATCTATGCAGTACATACAATCTGATTCGCATCAGGGTGGGGGATGAGTGGACAACTAACCAAATATTTGGTCATGTCCACTGCTCTCACCAACGCGCATG
Organism: Clarias gariepinus; assembly: GCF_024256425.1. Lineage (NCBI taxonomy): Eukaryota > Metazoa > Chordata > Actinopteri > Siluriformes > Clariidae > Clarias > Clarias gariepinus. The sequence continues at coordinate 45,863,542 of NC_071102.1, read as the reverse complement.
CGGTCTTTTAGTGGTTCATAAATGAGGTACTTTGGGAGGTACTGAATAAAAAAGCTGAATGAAAAGATGGAGAAGTCGCAATTTCATGTGGCCATTACTTCCCTTCTGGGCTTTGTGGTGTCCAGGAGGCACCTTCACATGGACCTGGCCAAGATAAGGGAGTGTCCACAAGAGCAGCCATGGCACACCTTGCTCCATGCCATCCAGCGCTTGCTGGGCTTTGCTACCTCCTTCAGACGTTTTAGCATGCTGGCAGCCCCAACAAGGGTCAGGAAATTTAAGTGAATGGAAAAAGGCCTTTGATGTCATAAAGACAAAAGTGAACACGGCACCAGTCATGTGGATGCCAGGCATGATGTGCAATTTATGCAGACATGGAAGTTGGGCTGGTCCTTTCCCAGCGTTCGGGGGATGACCAGAAGCTACACCCCTGCCCTTACTTTTCGTCCAGCCTGACCGCGTCTGAGAGAAATTATGCCATTGGGGGACCACAAGTTCGAAGAATAGAGAAACTGGCTGAAGGGGTTTTAAACACAAAGTAGTGGTCTGGACAAATCACGAGAATCTGGAGTGCACAAACTACCTCCTGCTGAAGTTAATATATTGGAAACTGGGTGTTATGTTTATTATATCTTCCTTGTATTAATAAACTCCTGAACAGAGATCCCTTTTTATTAAATGCGCACAATCGCACAATCACTCCAAAGCGCAGACACACACAACTCCTTTTCTGAGTTCCGTACAGTGGTTCTTATATAAACTATTTTCATTGTGGGTCTTATATAAGACATGCCCCACATGACAATTTCATGCCATTTTTGGTATACATTCTAACAGAAATACAACAAAAATCAACATTTTGGGGATTTCCTTTGTTTCCCTTCTTTCTTTCAATTAGTTGAGGGAATGTGTAATTTTTTTAATTTATTTAAAAACATTTTTCTCAGCTAATCAGTTTTAAACATTTACAGAGATTAAAAAAAAAAACTTCTTTAAAGTTGCTAAGGCCTTGTTCAGACTGCAGGCCTGAATTGAATTTTTGGAATATCCAATTTGGAATCAGATTGCTTTCACGTAGTCGGAACAGCAAAAGAAAAAAAAAGAAAGAAATTCAACTTGAAAAAAAAAAATAAAAAATTAAAAACACATCCAGAGGTGGTTTGAAATCAGATCAGGAAGCTGCACCACAACTAGACTGTGATATACCCAGGAGGGTGAGATGTGACTCACCAGCATTTGACATCTCACCACACGTGCTACAGTGTATTCATGCCCCCGGTGTTGTTATACCAATGCAGATAAATTGACAATGTGACAGTCAGTCCTGAAGATCAGATTTGTGAAACAAATTGGAGTCTGAACAAGTCTTAAGTTTTAAATAATGAGTGTGGGGGTTTACTGCATAAGAAGATCTGCAATGGATGCAATTTTATCCAAAATGTTCAGTGTGAACATAATTGAACAAGGAGATTAACCGTTAACGCAAGTGGCACAGAAATTGTTTTAAAAACTGTTTTCAACTCTTACACAGAAGTCCTGCTGGGAGTCAATGAAAGACATCACACTGTGGTTTTGGGTTTTCTGATATGTCAAAGTTTTAAAATGAACATAGTAATATTGTTATTATTATTATTATTATATCATTATATAAAATATACAGTATGTGTGCTGACAGAATGAGTTTTGTCACTTTAATTTTTGCACAGTTAAGGCATGCATTGTTTCTTTTATTATCATTATTATTATCATTATTATTCATTTATTAACTTATTTTGGTCACAGAAAGAACCTAAACAACCATAAACCACACAATTTTATATACCTGCGCAATTTCTTTTGCATATGTGAACTTTTTTAATTTATTTTTATTATTATTTGGTCAGTCATGTGTGTATAGTTGGTTAAAATGAAATTAAATTCAGTTCATCATATTGCCTAGGCTGTGCTAAAAAAAAAAAGTATATGTCACTTTGTACTACACAATCCTGAGCCTTATGTACAGTATGTTTATTAAAACAAACAGTAGTAATACAAATGGTTTAAATGCTCTGGGGTTTATCACTAAAGAGTTTTAGTGTTTAATTCTCAATGTTTTTACTTCATATTACTTTTCATGTATGTGTAGAATGTAAAATGATCAGAAATATCAAATAAATGAGGTACAGTATAGATTTCAGACCTGTGAAACACTGATACTTACTGATGATAAACAGTGTTGTACTAAAGGGCGTCCCAGGCTGCATGACTGCTGAAATTAGAGGAGGAAAGGTTTTAGGTTAATAAAGATGGAAATCAGGAAAGTAATTTAACCTCCTGATTGACACTTTAAATCAGCACAGGAGTAGCTGCATCCTCTCCTCCCGCCCTTCGTTTAGAATGAAAATAAGAGTGAGAGAGACAACGAGGGAGGGGGGGAGAGGGGGGGCTAGTGCGGTGTTTAACGGAGCTATGCTAGTGCTACGCTAGCGGGCTAATTTGATAAACCTGGTTAATTTCTGTGCTGCTAGTGGTCTAATTTATCCTAATCTAATTTTATATTGAATTCATCGCTGAAAAGAGAGAAACGCTCGACAGTCTTCTTTGTTTATGTGTTTAATCACTTGTTTAAAATTCATTTCGCGCGCCTGCACCTGCTAGCACTAGCCGGGGATTAGCTTAACGAATTAGCCATGACTTTTCCCGAACACATTTTGAAGTGATATTTGGACGTGTATACTGGTTTCATTTATGTTAGAAGCGGTTATTTGTTAGAATATCACACATATTATAAGTAGACTGTAAGGGAATGTTTAGAAATTAAAAAAAGGCACGAGCTTCCGCTGTGTGACGTCACGACGCAAGCATCCCCGCTGAGTGCGTGAGTAATTAAAGGGATTTAAATCCAAGACAAATTACATAAAATCCCTAAATTTAGGATGTTACCGATTATTTTAGGTGCATAACATAATGAATAAGTTTATATATGTAGTTTAAATGTACCTGTGGATGTTTCTGGCTTCTTTTCTTAAGAGGATGTGTCAGCACACAAGGACTATTAACAGGAAGAGCTCCTGTAGATAGGAGGACAGAACCCTGAACCTGACCCACCCTGAGCCCTTCCACCATCACCCATCTAAACATGTTTAAAACAACACAACAACAACAAAAAAGCTGGTAAAAATACACTTCTAGGCCTTTATTAGAAATATTATTTGTCATACATGGCATGGAGACATGTGCATTACCTTAAAAATGTCTCACAAACCATTACTGCACTTCATTTTACTTTTTTGTCTTAAATTTTTTTTTTGCACTTCACGTTGCAAAAGATGCAAAAAAAAAAAAAAAGCATGTGCTCCCAACAGCTTGTCTTTGTAAAACCTTTACATTTTATATCAGATCTGCTGTACATATGATTCTAAAACCCAAATTCCTTCATCGTCAGTAAGGACTTTAACCTAGTCGAGGTCAGGCCAGAATCAGGAAGATGCACTGCGAACACTGGGTTTAAGGCAGGAATACACATTACATGCAGGATTTAAAACCTGCTACAAAAGAACATATAAAATATGTTTGCTTATTCATTGTAGACTCATTCCTGACATAATATACTGTAGTATGTGATGTGAGAGTGCAAATACATCTTTGAACTCGTGCAACATGCAGTTTGGTTACTAGATGGCATCAAATATCTTGCGCTTTATTCAATCTGCTTTCGTCAGTCTGATCATGAATAACTGTCTGTAATTATGGAAAAAAAATTTTTACAAACCCTCATTACTTCTGCCATGATAAGAATGTAAAGCTCAATAATGAGACAGAAAAGCAAGTGCAGCCAGGTCCGTGAATATTGGAACATGTTTTTTGTTTTTTGCATTTGGCCTCTGTACAGCACCACATAAAGGAGTTTTTCCTTACCACACACTAAAAAATGCTGGGTTGTTTTTTCTACCCAAACGCTGGGTTGCCTCTGTTGGGTCATTTTTCTGGGTGATTTACAGAGTTGGGTAGACCAGTATATCAAAGTAATTCAACTGTTTAGTGGACATTTAAATAAAAATATAATAAAAAAACACAAATAACCTATTTGTAAGGTAAAATTAACCAACATCTGGGTAGAACATTTAACAAATTTATGTGGTAGAATTAACCCAGCATTATAGTTAAATATGACCAGCGTTATAGTATAACATTCCAGTTAAAGTATAACATTCCAGTTAAAATGAACCAACATCTGGGTAGAACATTTAACAAATTTATGTGGTAGAATTAACCCAACGTTATAGTTAAATATGACCAGCGTTATATGTTGAATATTTAACCCATCTTCCTGGGTTAAATTAACCCAGTATGTAGTTGGTCCAATATTTACCCAGCAGCTGGGTTAAAAACAACCCAAACTGGCTTGTTTATTAGGATCAATCTGACAATTTTGATTTAAATTATTTTCTTACACATTTCATACTTCTTCTTTGTCTTTCGGCTGTTTCATTTCAGGGGTCGCCACAGCGAATCATCTGCCTCCATCTAACCCTATCCTCTGCATCCTCTTCTCTCACACCAACTAACTTCATGCCCTCTCTCACTGCATCCATAAATCTCCTCTTTGGTCTTCCTCTAGACCTCCTGCCTGGCAGTTCCAACCTCAGCATCCTTCTACCGATATATTCACAAGCTCTCCTCTGAACATGTCCAAACCACCTCAATCTGGCCTCTCTGACTTTATCTCCAAAACATCTAACGTGGGTTGTCCCTCTGATAAACTCATTCTTAATCCTATCCATCCTTGTCACTCCCAAAGAGAACCTCAACATCTTCAGCTCTGCCTCCTGTCTTTTCTTCAGCGCCACTGTCTCTAAGCCGTAGAGCATCGCTGGTCTCACCACTGTCCTGTACACCTTTCCTTTCATTCTCGCTAATACTCTTTTATCGCACAACACACCTGACACTTTTCTCCACCCATTCCAACCTGCCTGTACCCGCCTCTTCACCTCCTTTGAACACTCTCCGTTGCTCTGGACCGTTGACCCTAAGTACTTAAAATCCTGCACCTTTTTTACCTCTGCCCCCTGTAGACTCACCGATCCTCCTGGGTCCCTCTCATTTACACACATGTATTCCGTCTTGCTGCGGCTAACCTTCATTCCTCTGCTTTCCAGAGCATACCTCCACCTCTCCAAATTTTCCTCCACCTGTTCCCTGCTCTCGCTACAGAGCACAATGTCATCTGCAAACATCATAGTCCATGGGGACTCCTGTCTTACCTCATCTGTCATCCTGTCCATCACCAGAGCGAACAAAAAGGGGCTTAGAGCCGATCCTTGATGCAGACCCACCTCCACCTTGAACTCTTCTGTCACACCTACAGCACATCTTACCACTGTCTTACAGCTCTCATACATGTCCTGCACCACTCTAACATACTTCTCTGCCACTCCAGACTTCCTCATACAATACCACAGCTCCTCTCTTGGCACCCTGTCATACGCCTTTTCTAAATCTAAAAAGACACAATGCAACTCCCTTTTACCTTCTCTGTACTTCTCTGCCAGCATCCTCAAAGCAAATACTGCATCTGATGTACTCTTTCTAGGCATAAAACCATATTGCTGCTCACAAATGCTCACCTCTGACCTTAACCTAGCTTCCACTACTCTTTCCCACAGCTTCATTGTCTGGCTCATTAGCTTTATACCTCTATAATTGTCACAGCTTTGCACATCTCCCTTGTTCTTAAAAATTGGCACCAATACACTTCTCCTCCATTCCTCTGGAATCCTCTCACTCTCCAAGATCTTGTTAAACAAACTTGTCAAAAACTCTACTGCCACCTCTCCTAAGCACTTCCATACCTCCACAGGTATGTCATCAGGACCAACAGCCTTTTCACTCTTCATCCTCTTCAACGCCCTTCTCACCTCACTTCTACCAATATTTGCTACTTCCTGTTCCACAACAGTCACCTCTTCTACTCTTTGTTCTCTTTCGTTTTCCTCATTCATCAACTCCTTAAAGTACTCCTTCCATCTTCCCATCACCCTCCTGGCATCTGTCAGTACATTTCCATCTCTGTCTTTAATCACTCTAACCTGCTGCACATCCTTCCCATCTCTATCTCTCTGCCTTGCCAACCTGTACAGATCCCCTCTCCCTCCTTACTGTCTAGCCTAGCATACAAGTCCTCATATGCTCTTTGTTTAGCCTTTGCCACCTCTACCTTCACCTTACTCTGCATCTCCCTGTACTCCTGTCTACTCTCTTCAGTCCTCTCAGTGTCCCACTTCTTCTTAGCTAGCCTCTTTCCCTGTATACACTCCTGGACTTCCTCATTCCACCACCAAGTCTCCTTGTCCACTTTCCCCTTACCTGATGATACACCAAGTACCCTCCTACCTGTCTCCCTGATCACATTGGCTGTAGTTGTCCAGTCAACTGAAAGCACCTCCTGACCACCCATGGCCTGTCTCAACTCCTCCCTAAAGACTTCACAACATTCTTCCTTTCTCAGCTTCCACCACTTTGTCCTCTGCTCTGCCTTTGTCCTCTTCGCCTACCTCACCACCAGGGTTATTTTACACACCACCATTCTGTGTTGTCTGGCTACACTCTCCCCTACCAACACTTTGCAGTCACTGGAGCCCCCCCAGGGTTGTGTTCTGAGCCCCCTGCTGTACTCTCTGTACTCTCTGTACACCCACAACTGCGTGGCCACTACCAGCTCCACCACCATAATCAAGTTTGCTGACGACACTGTTGTGGTGGGCCTGATCACGAACAACGATGAGCAGCCTACCTGGAGGAGGTTGGAAATCTGGAGAACTGGTGCCAGAGAAACAATCTCCTCCTGAACGTCAGTAAGACAAAGGAGCTGATAATGGACTTCAGTACAAAGCAGGTGAGGAACTACCAGACCCCCGTCATCAACAGGAGCCCAGTGGAGAGAGTGGACAGCTTCAGATACCTCGGTGTTCACATCACGCAGGACCTGGCATGGTCCTGTCACATCAACACCGTGGTAAAAAAGGCCCGGCAGCGTCTCTACCACCTCAGACGCTTGAGAGACTTTAGACTGCCGTCCAAGGTGCTCAGGAATTTCTACTCCTGCACCATAGAGAGCATCCTGACGGGAAATATCACGACCTGGTTCGGGAACAGCACCATGCAGGACAGACGAGCTCTACAGAGGGTGGTGCGATCAGCTGAGCGCATCATCCGCATCGAGCTCCCTGACCTGCACTCGATCTACAGCAAGCGGTGCTTGACCAAGGCCAGGAAGATCGTGAAGGACCTCAGCCACCCCAATAACGGACTGTTTACTCTGTTGCGGTCTGGGAAGCGATTCCGCTCCTTGAAGGCCAACACAGAGAGACTGAGGAGGAGCTTCTTCCCGCAGGCGATAAGGTCTCTCAACCACAACCACACCACTATGCAGAACTAACACAATCTTTTTATAATTGATCAAATCTATCAATCTTTTTACATCCATGAACACTATGGACAATTACACGCTCACCTTCCTTCATATCTACACTACATGTTGTACGTTTACATAAAAAAACCTGGACCATTGCACAAAGACACTTTAATAACTTTGCACACCTACCTTCACAACTACACTACATGTTTACGTTTACACCCTGGACCAGTGCACAAAGACACTTTAATAACCTCTGCACAAAGACACTTTGTTCTATGCATATTTGCACACCCAGTACACTATATTTCAATTTGTACAGTATATTTCTATTTTTATTTTTAGTTCTATTTTTCCTAGCACATTTCTGATTTTATTTTTATTTTTATTTTTCCTAGTTTAATTTAATTTTTTTTATTTAATTTCTATCGTATTTCTTTTATTCATATTTATTTCTTATTTGTAAACTTTAATTCTCTTTTAGGGTCAATGGCAGTCGTATAATGCATTTCACTACATTTCGTACTGTGTATGTTTGTGTATGTGACAAATAAAATTTGAATTTGAATTTGATTTTAATTTCTGATCTCTTTCAGGTTACAACGTCGACACAAGATGTAGTCGAACTGAGTTCTTCTGCCTCCACTCTTATATGTCACCCTATGTTCCTGCCTCTTCTGTAAGAAAGTATTTACTCCTGCCATTTCCATCCTCTTTGCAAAGTCCACCACCATCTGTCTTTCTACATTCCTGTCCTGAAGACCAAACCTGCCCATCACATTTTCATCACCTCTGTTCCCTTCCCCAACATGTCCATTGAAGTCTGCACCAATCACCACTCTTTCACCTCTGGGGATGTTCTGCATCACTTTATCTAACTCACTCCAGAATTTCTTCTTTTTTTTTAACTCACATCCTACCTGTGGGGCATAACCACTAACAACATTGAACATTATCCCTTCAATTTCCAGCTTCAGACTCATCACCCTATCTGATACTCTCTTCACCTCTAGAACATTCCTTACAAACTCCTCTTTTAGAATAACTCCTACTCCATTTCTTTTCCTATCCACACCATGGTAAAACAATTTGAACCCTGATCCTAAGCTTCTGGCCTTGCTACCTTTCCACCTGGTCTCCTGGACACACAGTATATCCACCTTTCTTCTCTGCATCATATCAACTAACTCTCTTCCCTTCCCTGTCATGGTCCCAACATTCAAAGTCCCTACTATCAATCCTAAACTCTTGCCTTTCCTCTTCTCTCTCTGCTTTCGAACACGCCTTCCTCCTCTCCTTCTTCGACCAACAGTAGCCCAATTTCCACCAGCACCCTGTAGGTCAACAGCACCAGTGGCGGTCGTTGTTAACCCGGGCCACGACCGATCCGGTATGGGAATTTTATTCGTGATTCGCATCATTGATTTGGCAAATGTTTAACGTCGGATGCCCTTCCTGACACAACCCTCTGCATTTATCCAGACTTGGGACTGGCACAAGAAGAGACTGGATTGCGCCCCCCCGTGGTTGCATTCACACATTTCATACTAATTTCTCTAATTTTCTTTTGCCTCTGTAAAGCTGCTTTGGTACAATGATCATTATTAAAAGCGCTATACAAATAAAATTGAATTGAAGTCAAGACTTTCAAGTTTTAATTCAAGGGAATGACAGCACCAGGCTGCATGTGACCCAGTATAAGTATTAGTGCTATAGGCAATGAGTAAGTTTCATACACAAGTTTCCATCAGTGAAACGGGACTTTATATTAACTTATATGTTTTCCTGTTGTATTGAGCTTTCAACTTTATAGCACACATACATACCAGGGACTGATTTATGATCATACTGTCTGATTTCAGCCTGTTGAGTCTGGTTCCAATCAAGGTTTCTTTTTATTGCCTTCTCAGGGAGTTTTTCCGGGCCTTGTTTGAGTTAGCATAAGCACTCCCTAGAGTATTTGACATTGATTTCATGTGTGTATGTTTGATATCTATAATATCTACAGGACTTTTCTTATCTTAGTGTGGATGATAAGCAGAATGTGTACAGTGACTGCAGTGTATCAGGAAAAAATAAATTCAGTAAAAGTTGCAGAGGGAACATGGTGCATCAGGGGGTTCTTGTTTTTTGTTCCAGTCAGTCATGTCTGTAACTCATTGTATTTCCCAGATATGTTGTTTTATAATGAGCCCCAGCAGTTGGTGAGCCCCAGACAGGTCCATGGCAGTGTGACGCTCTGCCAGACTTTCACCTGTGCAAAGTCATAAGTGGCTGAAAACTAAAAAAATGCTTCACAACCTTTCCACTGTCGATAAACCTGGGACAGAATCAACAATCAGTGACAATTATTTAACACCTCTAACCTCATATGTGATGACTTGGACTAATTTTTAATTCAATGAGTTCCTCACATACTGTTGAGAACAAGTAGGACACTGTGCCTTGTCCTTTTCCAGTCCACTTTGTAACATGCTCAGATAAGAACGGGTCAGACTGAGACAGTGATTACAGGATGATAGGAAATTTGCCATTATGAGCTGACCCAAAGTGTTTATCGTTTCTTTGGAAAGAAAGTCCTGTTTCTCTCAGAAACTCTTCCTAAACCAAAAAAACCCAGGCTGTAAGTACACCCCTCTAATTTCAGCAAACATTATATCTTCTCAAAGGACAATACAATAGAAATGAAACGTGGAAATACTTTAGAACAGTAAATGTGCAGCTTTTATATCCAAGTTTAATTGTCCTTTGAGACCCTATAATAAATTGGTTGCTGAAATGTAATGAGTCTACTTACTTTTGTGAGATACTGTATATACAGTATACACTCATACACACAGGTGTATCCCAATAAATTATGATATCAACAATAAGTTTAATTATTTCTGTAATTTAATTCAAAAAGTGAAACTCATATATAGATTCATTACACACAGACTGATATTTCAAGTGGTATTTTTTTTAAATTTTGATGATTATGGTTTACAGTGGTCCATGATCAGGCCAAGGATGGCAGAGTCATTAGAGAACTCCTGCAGGGATGACAGGTTGCTGAGCTAAACGTGAAGTCTGCTGTGTAGATGGTAAAGGGGAATGGACCCAGGACTGTTCCCTGAGGGGAACCAGTGTTGTAGACAACCATGTCAGAGTCACAGTTACTAATCCTCACATACTGTGGTTGTTTTGTGAGGTTATCCAGTATCCAGTTAGGTTAGGATGATGATCCACTCCTAGTGTATGTACTCCAGCTTATCCTTCAGAAGTGCATGTTAGATGCTGTTTCCTGTAAAAGCACTAGAGAAGTAAAGAAACATGACTCTCACAGTGCTCCCAGCCTTTTCCAGGTGTGAAAACCCCTATTTAGGAGGAACATGACAGTGTCTTCTGCTCTAATGCCAGGCTGTTAGGCAAACTGAAGTGGATCTATTGATTGGCTCACCAGAGGTGGGAGATGTGTAAGCACCAGCCTGTCAAACGTCTTCATCAGGTGTGAGGTCAGTGCTACTGATCTATAATTCCCAAAGTCTTTTGGGCGCAATGTTTTTGGTACTGGAACCACACAAGCTGTCTTCAACAGCTGTGGCACCTTGCCCAGCATAAGGCCCTAGATCAAACATGTACAACAATATACCACACAGCTGATCAAATATGTTAAAGAATAGATTCAGATCATTCACCCACTTCTGGTCACCCTCAGCCTGAGAGCTGGACTCTTTATGACCAGTGATGGTTTTCAGCCTCTTCCACACACTACTGACATTATTTTGCTGCAGCTTATCCCCCATCTTCTTCTTGTAGCATGCGTTTCCATCCCTAATCTTCTTTCTCAGTTCTCTTCAGACACGGACTGGCCATCGAAGCACTGGAGGATTCCCGGTGGCCTGGCGACTGATTTGGCCTGCCACCAGCAAGCATGTTTTTTTTAATAATTAATTAATTTTTTAGTAGTACTATGTACTAAAGTGATGATTTCTGAAATTGGCATTCAATTAGTTAATTAAATATTAATAACAATATTAATATGTTCATTATTCTGATTTTGTTAGTCTTGACTGGCATCGTTACGATATGCTCTCTCTGCATCTCTCCAGAGCGGCAAAGTGTTTAAACAGACATGCTAGGATGGAGAGGAATCGGCCAGGTGGAACAGAAAGGAAAAGTGCACGCAATAATATTATTCATTGTAAAGTTACATGAGTATTTTATCAAACACAAAATATCACATTCTTTTATATAGGTAGGAAGGGAGCAGTAGTGCAGACATGGACAAAACAAAAGTTATAAAGTCTGATTTTTTCCCATAATGTAGTCATTATTGTTCAAATTTTTACCTTTTAGAAGATTATGTCCGCTCATTTATGAGGTTTAAATCCTTTTTTTTTTTTCTTATTTTCAACTGAAGGTGGAGGCAGTCACCCTAGCACTAGATCTGGAGCAGTGATCACACATCAGATTCAGATTCATTTCTTTCAGGTAGAAAGAAAATAAGAAAAAAATAATTTGTTATAACATATTGGATGAAATTTATAGTTTTGCTAAATTGGGTCCTCTCCGGGAACCATCACCTTATCGCGATGGAGAGGTTTGTGTGCCCTCATGAACTTGGGAGCAATGTTGTCTGGAGCCACGTGCTCCTGGTAGGGTCTCCCAAAGCAAAGTGGTCTCAGGTGAGGGGCCAGACAAAGTATGGTTTAAAAAAAAAACATGAAAAAAGGGGAGGGAGTAAAGTGACCCTGCCTGAAGGAAGCCCGGGGCCCACTTCTTAGTGGGGAAAGAGCCGGAGCTTATGCGGGAGGTGAAGCGTAATCGGTTAGATCTGGTGGGGCTTACCTCAACGCATAGCCTCGGCTCTGGATCCATACTCCTGGATGGGGGTTGGACTTTGTTATTCTCCGGAGTTGCCCAGGGTGTGAGGCGTCAGGCGGGTGTTGGGATACTCATGAGTCCCCGGCTGAGTGCCACGATGTTGGAGTTTACTCTAGTGGACGAGAGGGTCGCCTCTCTGCGCCTGAGGACCATGAGGGAGAAACTCTCACTGTGGTCTGTGCTTATGCTTCAAACAGCAGTTCAGAGTATCCTTCCTTCTTGGAGACTCTGAATGGAGTATGAATCAGAGTGGTCAGTGTTCAAAGCTTCTATTGCTGTAGCTGCAGCTGTGAGCTGTGGTCTTAAGGTTCTGGGTGCCTCAAGGGGCGGTAACCCTCGAACAGCGTGGTGGACACCTGTGGTTATGGAAGCTGTCCGAATGAAAAAGGGGTCCTTCAGGCATATGTTATCTTGGAGGCCTCTAAAAGCAGTTGCAAGGTACCGGCGGGCTCGAAGGACAGCAGCCACAGCGGTAGCAGAGGCAATGCAGCGGGTGTGGGAAAAGCTTGGAGAATCCATGGAAAAGGACTTTCAGGCAGCACCAAGGTGCTTATGGAAAACCATCCAGCTCCTCAGGAGGGGGGAAACGAGAAACCACCCAATCTGTGTACAGCAAGGATGGGACACTGCTGACCTCAACTAAGGAGGTAATTGGGCGGTGGAAAGAGCACTTTGAGGAACTCCTGAACCCGACTAATTCACCCTCTGTTGCAGAGACAGAGCTGGAGAATGACAGGGGGTCAGCGTTGATTTCTCTCGGCGAGGTCACTTACTGTAGGTAGTCAAACAACTTTTTAAAGGGACCAGAGGGTGTGTGCCAACTATAGGGGCATTACACTACTGAGCCTCCCTGGGAAAGTGTACTCTAAGGTGCTGGAAAGGAGGGTTCGGCCGATTGTCGAACCACAGATTGAAGAGGAAGAATGTGGATTCCGTCCTGGTCGTGAAACAGCGGACTATCTTTTTAATAGTGATGTAACTCGATTTACACCATCTATTATTCACAAATAATGCCAGCCCTCCTCCCTTTCTCTAACCACTCTCCATCATTCTGTCCACACGGAGTGGTTAAAATCCATCCAAAGCAACGGTCGTGTCCAGCATTAGCTTGGCTATCCAAGACTCCGTAAACAGCATGAAGCTACACTCCCAAAATTCCCTCTGATGCCGCTAGCTTGCTGCTAGGAGCATCATTAAAGCTGCTAGCTTGTCCATCTTGTTGGGTAGAGATCTCACATTCACAATAAGAATGGATGGAGAGTTTGCCTGTAACGTCTCCATTTACCTGTAACGTCCTCGACACAGAGCACCAGCTCAGTTCCCTCGACAGGCTGTACAGTAACAGGCTGCCACTTGGGTAGCACCAGACTTCACATTATAAACATTATGATCCGCATAATAAACAAAACCCAAAAATATAAGGATTTAAAATGAATGGCCTAAATAAAATGCTAGCTTTACTGTGTTTCATTTCTGAAAAAGGTGCATGTACGACAATGAAGTAATAAATAACTCTTTAATAAATAAAACTTATACAAGCATAATATTTAAGTTTTAGTATAAAAAAACTTTCAATAAACTCCACAGATAACAAATGATCAATTTTTGAATAAAACTAATGAATTGCGTGAAGACCAGAGGAATGCCATGACTCGGTACAGTACACACATGTAGTTGTAAATTACCCATCACACCCCCAGCACAGCTGATTTATATTAAGCCACTCCATAAAACTCCTTACAAGGTGAAGTGAAACTAAATAAAACTAAAAGTGAAAGAACTCCTAAGCCTGTTGTTTCAGGATTTATTATTTCATTACTGTTACACAGCAGAAGCTCAGATGAAGTGTTGTTAAAAAAAGCAACAGAAATCATGTTACACTTGTATTCAGTGGAAAAACAAATTGTGCAAAGAAGATTTTCAGATGCTACAATAAGTACACAATAAATAAGAAGAATATTCCTAAAAATGGTGAGTGATACTGGTACTGTCTTGGCCTTGCACGTATATTTATATTGTAGCGTTTTTACGCCGGAAAGAATGCTGGAGAGACGAGTGAGCTTATTTGCTGCCCAATGCAATGGCTGGGAGTACTTTATTTAAGCACACAGCATGTAAGGCATGAGCAGCACCTTCACTCAGGTGCCTACATCCAATTCAGCACTAGCTTGAACTGGAGCACATTTCACACGTCACACACCCACACACACAAACAGGGCCTAAGCCACTAACCAGAACACCTTTCCCCAACATGGTGAACACACACCGACATCCCCGCAAGGCATGCTGGTCGTCAGCCGCCGCCCCGCCCACGCCACACTGCCCCCACCCGAGCTGTGACGGTCCCTCGTCACCTTGACGAACTACGTTTCGGAGGCGTGGAGGCGGTCGGCGCTGGCGGTGGGAACGCCGGCGTCCTTTGGCAGGTGAGGGGTGAATGCGAATGTAGTCCTGAGGCGGTCCGGCCACCAGAGTTCGATGGTTCCCCGGCGTGCGGCTGGTGAGGCGCAAGACGGTCCCGGTGGGGCAAAACTCGTGCCCGCCCTGCCAACCGCACCCGGTAGATGACATTGGAGAGCCGAGCTGGCTGTGAGTGTCCACGCCCATTCGCCCCATAGGGCCCTTCTGCCTGGCGATGAGCAGTTCACAGTTCCACAACCCGTGGGAAACAGTGGAGCCGGTGTCCACGAGCGCCCGCAGTAAGACGCCGTCCGGCACACAGTCGATGTAAAGCCCCGCGGGGCTCCCCAACCGTCCACCCGGCGCTAGTTTAGCGGCTGCTGGTGTACGCTGTCCCTCAGGCCTGAGAACGTTGAAGCGGTAGTCCAGCTGTCCCTCAGGCCTGAGAACGTTGCAGTGGTAGTCCGGCGGTCCCTGGCCTCGGCGTCGTCGCGGAATCTCGGAAGCGGTGTCGAGGCCTAGCCACGACGGGTAGCCCTGTCCCCGGCTAGGTTCAGCTACCAAGCGCCACTGAGCTGCGGGCGGTCGCTCGGCTCTTTCGCCGTGATGTGCCGCCGATATGGGCTCAGCATGCTCGACCTCGCGCAGCGGCAGGTCGCTTTGCCGGCTAACGGCGCACGGAGCTGTATCTTGCTCCGGCGCTTGCGCAGCGCCAGCCTCCGCCCTTTGATCCAGCGCCGGGATTTTCTGCTTCCCGCTCTGCGTTGGTTGACGTGGTGTGCTCGCGCTAGCTCCGCCAGGAAAGCGCTTCTTCTGCGCGAGTAGTCGCTTCGCTACTCAGCGGCCCGCTTGGATTTTTAGAAGGTCCTCCTTATTCAGCACTAGCTTGAACTGGAGCACATTTCACACGTCACACACCCACACACACAAACAGGGCCTAAGCCACTAACCAGAACACCTTTCCCCAACATGGTGAACACACACCGACATCCCCGCAAGGCATGCTGGTCGTCAGCCGCCGCCCCGCCCACGCCACAATATATATAAAAAATTGCAGCCTGTACTTTTAGCATGCTAACTAGGCCCAACCTCTCTTCATGGCGTTCAGATCTATGATTTATTATAATTTATAATTTTCTTTAAAACAACTTTAGAGCCAACTGGTTTCTGAGATTTTGTTTGTTTTAGTACCTTGTCACGTCACTTTTGCTTTTGCATACTCATTAATATACATTAGTGTCTGCCGAAGATGGACATGTCCACTGGGTCAGCCTTGTCTGTATTCGATAATTTCATTTTTTATACAAGACACTCTATTTGCTGTATTGACTTTATTTTATTGTTTCTATTTATTTTAACACAACTTCTTACATATGTAATATACATTTTGAGAGCCATGTATGGCCTCGGTCAATCTTTAATGATTTTTCTCACAGAAAACAGGACAACTTTAAACCTTGCACCTCTACATTATTATATTTTAGCTGTAGTTATCTTAACAATGTGCTATCAGGTGTTTTATCACCAAAAATTTAATATGAGATAAAATACTCTATTTCTTAGAAAATGTTACCTGTATCGCCATAGCAACAAAAAAGGAAAATTCTTTGGCTAAACTGGAAAAGTTTTGGCATTATTGCACCCAGCACTAAAGTTACAGTATATGCAGTTAGATGCATAATGTAATGTAATCTTGCTTTTTTTCTGCCAGATAATAATGATTCATATTGAAGTCTCACAGTTAAAACGCTACACACTCAGTAACAATGTTTTTCAGCACCACTGAGTGTTCCACATTCTGTACATCAATTAGGGCACATAACAGAGTTATACAGGTGTTACTGAGTGTCATAATCACTGATATATTAACTCTGTACCATGTTGTTGTGGTCACAGCAGGATCCACTCTCCTGTGTAAAAAGCACGAGTGTGCAGTGAAGACACAATAAATACGATAGTCACATTAAAAATAGATGACACAATTATTTCATCTATTGTGCATTAATATATTATTCATAATATTCATATTCACCACCAAACTCTGGCTGTCTTTGGGGAGATGGGAGGAGCTGGAAGTAAGAGTGGCCTCTTACTTTAGCTTCAAACACATACACAAACACACATGCATACACACCCACACACACACACACACACACACACACACATACTTTTTTTAAGGGTAAAGTGCAGGTTTATTTGTTTTATTTTTACTTTATATTTTGTATGAATTATTTTATGTATTTATTTTTTTGACTGTGGAACGAATAATTTGAGTTTCCATTATTACTTATGGGAAAATTTGATTTACGAGTGATTTGGAATAGGCTTCTGGAACAAATTATGCTCGTAATCCATTTTTTCACTGTAGATGTTATATAAAGGAGGTTTGACACAATCATTTTATCTATTGTGGATTAATATACCATCCATAAAAATATCTCAGATTTAAGTAACAAATATTCACCACCAAACTCTGGCTGTCTTCATCTTTTTAAAAAGCTTTGTTCTCCCAGTTTAGTCAGTGTCGTCAGTTAGACGATCGGCATCCTTTACACAAAGAGCAGGAATTCTGAGGATTAAACTCATGATGAGAGCTGAGGACTGTTCAGCACTAAACTGTTAGTAGTGCTAGTGATTTTCATGATTAAATCAGTTCATTCATATTAACAAAAATGTTTTAATATAAAAATGAAAGATTTCTTATTGAGATTTTTTAATTTATAAACACTGTCTGGTAAAAAGGTCACTATTTGGATTTAAACATACAAGAGTCTTTGACTGAAAAATTACTGGAGTAAAGAATATGTTTTAGCTGAGTATTAGAAGATAAGTATCATATAATCATGGATTTTTTTCTGTGTTTCAGAAGAGTCAGATTATTGTCCTACATGAAGCAAAGACAACAACAACTGAGACTGCTGAAATGACTAAAATTGGATTACTGCATTATTAAACCCTGAAAGGTTAGAGCTGAACCCTGACCTTTAAAGGAGATATTGGATCAGAAAAACATCCTGAATGAGTGTGATTAGAGCTCTCTTAAACACCTGCTGAAGTTACATGGTATGTAAAATGTCCATTAGAAACTGGAGCTGTGTTTAAGGGTGAAAGTAAGAGCATTTCTACACACATCCACAATGTGATGAGAACTCACGGGACTGGGACTAAATAGCTATGTGTCCATAAGAAAACCAGTGAGAATAAGTGAGACTTAGTTTTTGTAGATAAAATACTTGCCAAAAGGTATAAAGATTGGACTTTGGAGCGATGGGAAAAGATCATATGACCTGGTGAGTTCAGATTGAGGCTATTCCAGAGCGATGTGAGCATCAGTGTAAGAAGGGAACCTCATGAAGCGATAGATGATGCTGTTAGCATTTGTGCATATTTGCAATTAGATTTAAAAAAATTCTAATGAATAAAACAAATATAATTATTAAACGCATTATTAAATAAGTTCATAAAGTTAAATTTCTGAACTCAGGAAGCTATTATTATAAGATGACACTGAATGGCGTGTAACACTGCAGGTCCGCTCTAAGACACACCTCAAACACTACATAGTGCACGTGTAGTTACTGATACGGTAAAGAACAAGCTCTCTCGCGGACTCTTTTACATATAAGTAACTCAAATACTCCCTCTGAGGATGATCAGAGACAGAGACTTTTAAAACAAAAGAAAACCCAAGAGACCAATGGTACACAAGAGAGTTCCCCACCACGACCAGTTCTTCTTCTCCTTCTCTCCTGTTGTGTAAGAAACTGCAAGAAAAACATAAAAACTCTGTTAAAGCTAGAAAATGATGGTGGTCATGTTAGAGAAAACAAAACTAATGTAGAATCTGTATTAGGAAATATTTTCACACTGTTTTTGGGTAAAATTAATCAATTCCATGTAATACAAATAACATTTGTATTTAAATTCATTTTTGTAATTCTAGATAATAAAAACAAAACTTTAAACTGACAGTGCAGCTAATGAAGAGAAACTGACTCACTCTTGGTGTCTTTAGCTGAGATGTGGGTTGTCATAGGGTTTTGATGAGGAACAGAAAATAAAACACAATTATAATCAACATATAATTGAATAATCTGCAAAAACATAAAAGAGTTTATGTTCTGGAAAATCAAGGCATAAGAATTTTTAACTTACTTAAAAGGAATATAAAAGTCGGCACTACAGTCTCTTTTTCACTTTCTGTTAAATTTTATTTATTTATTTAAATAAATATTAAATTGCATTGCTTTATTCAATTTTTGGTTTTTAATTCAAGACATTATTGTGAAATTGCTTCTTTATTTTTAATTTACAGAAATGAAAAAATTTCATACATTATAATAAGTCTAAATGATTTTATATAAGAACAATAAGACTGAATGTTCATAGGAGACGTAATAAGAAACCCTCTCACTGAATAACAGACTAACCGGTGAGGCTGAGAGTGACGGCCTCTGGATGAACACGTTCCTCGTGTCTGTGTGTGCAGTGATATGTCCCTCTGTCAGACTGCTGGACGCTGGTAATGCTCAGAGACACGTCTCCTTTTCTGTAATTGTCAGTGGACATGGAGACGCGCCCTTTGTAACCTGGGCCGTAGCTCATCTTCCCTCGCTGAAACTCCACCACCAGCTCACCATCTTTTTCACACCGATACACAATGTCCTGATCCAAGATGGTCTTACTGGTGCGAGCGTAGAACGGAATGGTCACGTTCTCTCCAATGGTGGTGTTCATTGGAACAGGAGCTTTAGAGCAAGAACACAGAGGAGAAGAAGAAGAAACATCAGCAGGAACTAAACATAAATCGTTCTTACATTCATTTCACTTTACAATTTAAAATCCATGACTTACCGAGTACGTCCAGCGTTGTGCGACATAACTCAGAGTTGTCGCAGTAGAAGATATACATGCCATCATCGTTGTACTCGACTTTACTCAGGTGAAGATACAAACCGTCCTCTGAAACCTTGAGCTTGTTTCTGTCCTTAAAAGCGTCTCCATGGAGACAGGAGCCCTGCTTACACTGAGAGACCAGAATCTCGGACCCCTTTGCATACACACATTTCACTTCACCAGAACAGGACTTGTTCTAGATGGGTGCGTCACTGCCAAGGACTACCGAACCATTCTGGAGGACCATGTGCATGGTTCAAACATTGTATTCTGAAGGCGGTGCCATGTATCAGGATGATAATGCACCAATACACACAGCAAGACTGGTGACAAAGTGGTTTGATGAACATGAAATTAAAGTTGAACATCTTCCATGGCTTGCACAGTCACCAGATCTAAATATTATTGAGCCACTTTGGGGTGTTTTAGAGAAGCGAGTCGGGAAACGTTTTCTTCCACCAACATCACATAGTGACCTCTGGCCACGTTTCAGGATTTGTATCTGTCATTCCCAAAATGAACGGTGTGTGTGTGTCCTGTAATGAATTGGCACCCTATCCAGGGTGTTTCCCACCCCATGCTAAACATCTATGGATGGCTAGCATTTAATAGGCTGTATTTGGATTTGTTGAGGTCACTAAGAAGGAAGTCACACTGCTCACTTTAACACCTGTTGCCAGTGAAATCCCCAAGTTGCTGGTGTTCCTGGAAATGCAGCTTCTGGGAAATACTGTTTATCCAGTGATGTTTGTGTTTGTGCACAGCATGTGCATCTCTTTTCGATGTCACTCACTACCGAACAAGGATTTTGATGGTTTTATTTTATTGCCTTTTTATGAACATCTTGAATTAAACAAATAATCTGTGCAAACTGTAAGATGTTTTAAATCGCTGGTGTTTGATGGTTTCTACGCATCAACTTTCATAGAAAGTTTCGTAAAAACAATGTAAAGGCTTACATTAGCGATGTGTGACAATAGATGTGATACTGATTTATTCTAATTCTATTGTACTTATACTGTATAATTTATGATAACATGTAACTCAGTTAAAGCCTGGCTACACTAATTGCCAATACACTTTTTATACAAACTCCATCCAGTTTATTTAAAGTATATTTCTGTGTATCCAACACACTGATGTAGCAGTTTTAAGACACCAAACTCATAGGTATTCATGAGTATTTACTATATATATCTTAATGACTTTCAGACGTCTCACATTACGTTACTTGATTTCCTGAAATCCACGATATAACTGTTCCCCATGATAGAACTACGGTGGCCCTGAAGTGCAAAACAAATTAACAAAACTGAAAACAAAATAACCAAACCCAAACCAAAATAACAAATTCAAAACCAAATTAACAAAACGGAAAACAAAATAACTATTATCTGACTGGCGGAGAAGTGCAATACAAATTAACAAAATGGAAAACAAATTAACAAATTCAAAACCCAAAACAATTTTTTAGGGAGGTTTGTTGTTTTGTTTTTGTTATTTTGTTTTCGGATTTGTTGATTTGGTTTTGAATTTGTTAATTTGTTTTCCGTTTTGTTAATTTGTATTGCACTTCTCCGCCAGTCCGATACAAACCAGAAAAGGTAGGTATAGTTTGCAAATGTAATGCTTACCGCTGATTGGACGAGACATCTGTCACTCAAGACATACAGGCAGTACGGTAGTAGCGGTAGATTAGTGTGTGTATGAATGTGCAAACATTATACCACATATTTGTGGTTTCAAATATGGCGTACTTACGGTGGCCCTGAAGTCAGTTTTGATAATTTTTTTGCACTTTACGGTCATCATAGTTTAAAGTGAAGCAGAACACACAAGAAACAAAGATAAAGAAACAAGTTCCTACTTCCTGTATATCTTGAGTGACAGATGTCTCGTCCAATCAGCGGTAAGCATTTCATTCGCTAACTATACCTACCTTTTCCAGTTTGTATCTGACTGGCCGAGAAGTGCAATACAAATTAACAAAATGGAAAACAAATTAACAAATTCAAAACCGAATTAACAAATCCGAAAACAAAACAACAAAACCAAAAACAAAACAACAAAACTCCCCCCCTCCAAAAAAAATTTTTTGGGTTTGGTTTTGAATTTGTTAATTTGTTTTCGGTTTTGTTAATTTGTACAGTATTGCACTTCTCAGCCAGTCAGATATTAGTTTTTTTGTTTTCCGTTTTGTTAATTTGGTTTTGAATTTGTTATTTTGTTTTGGGTTTTGTTATTTTGTTTTCAGTTTTGTTAATTTGTTTTTCACTTTACAGCCACCGTATAAAACAGATACACATATTCAGTTCATGTCACAGGTACATTATACATTTGTTAACTGAGGGACAGGTTTTAGTGCCTTTCAGTGATCTCTGATCCTCCTACAGCCAGTTAGGAGGGGGGCAGAGTGTCATGACACCCAGGAAAATCTGTTCCCCTTGTTTAAATTAGAAAGTCATTAGAAGGTCTTTCTAAAACATTCTGTTCATTGTTTTACAGGGAAACACCATGTTGTATTACAGAAACACGTGTCTCTGGGGGACTTTCGGATGTCCCTGATACTTCCACAGATGTACTGTAGGGAGGGGGAACAGGTTCTCCCAGTGCCTTAGGAAACTCGAGTTCCCCAGTTAACATACAATATGTAATACATTTCAAATTTTCTTACTTTGTGCAATTAAAGAATAAGATATCAATTCTTTTTTCTTCTTTGTCTTTCAGGGTTGCCATAGTAAATCATCTGCCTCCATCTGTCCTCTGCATCCTCTGCTGATGCCCTCCCTCACTGCATTCATACATCTCCTCTTTGGTCTTCCTCTAGACCTCCTGCCTGGCAGATCCAACCTACATCTACATCTAGGCATTTGGCAGACGCTCTTATCCAGAGCGACTTACATTTTTTATCTCATTACATATCTGAGCAGTTGAGGGTTAAGGGTCTTGCTCAAGGGCCCAACAGTGGCAACTTGGTGATTGTGGGGTTTGAACCTGGGATCTTTCGAACCGTAGTCCAATGCCTTAACCACTGAGCTACCCCTGGCCCCCAACCTCACATTCCTTTTACCAATATATTCACAATCTCACCTCTGAACATGTCCAAACAACCGCAATCTGGCCTCTCTGACTTTGTCTCCTAAACATCTCACATGAGTTGTCCCTCTGATGGACTCGTTCTTGGTCCTATCCATCCTTGAGAACCTCAACATCTTCATTTCTGCTACCTCCAGCTCTTCCTTCTGTCTTTTCTTCTGTGCCACTGTCTCTAAGCCATAGAGCATCGCTCGTCTCACCACTCTCGCTGATTCTCTTTTATCACACAACGCACCTGACACTTTTCTCCACCTGTTTCAACCTGCCTGAACCCGCCTCTTTACCTCCTTTCCACACTCTCTATTTCTTTGGACAGTTGACCCTAAGTACTTAAAGTCCTGCTTCCTTAAAAGTAGAATGGTATCCTTACCATTCTACTTTGGTTCCTCTCATTTACACACATGTATTCTGTCTTGCTATGGCTAACCTTTATTCCTCTGCTTTCCAGAGCGTACCTCCACTCTCTACACTTTCCTTCTCCAATCTTCCTGTTCCTTGCTCTGCTACAAAGCACAATGTCATCTGCAAACATCATAGTATATGTCCTAATAATGTCTAATACGCCTGTCTAACCTCATCTGTCATCCCGTCCAACACCAGAGCAAAGAAGAAGGGGCTCAGAGCCGATCCTTGATGCAGACCCACCTTCACCTTGAACACCACTGTCTTACAGCTCTCATACATGTCCTGCACCATTCTAACGTACTTCTTTGCCACTCCAGACGTCCTCATACAATATCACAGCTCCTCTCTCGGCACCCTGTCGTATGCTTTCTCTAAATCTACAAAGCCACAATGAAACCTCCTGCCACCTTCTTGGCACTTCTCCATCTGCATCCTCAAAACAACTACTGGACACGTTGTACTCTTTCTAGGAATGAAACCATTTTGCTGCTTAAAAATGCTCACCTCTGCTCTTAACCTAGCTTCCACTAATCTTTCCCAGAGCTTCAGTGTATGGCTCACCAGATTTATTTTTCTGTAGTTGACACAGCTCTGCACATTCCCCTTAAGATCTGCACTAATACAATTCTCCTCCATTTCTCTGGAATTCTCTCACTCTCCAAAATCTTGTTAAACAGGCCAGTCAGAAACTCTACTGCCACCTTTCCTAAGCACTTCCATACCTCCACAGGTATGTCATCAGGACCAACTGTCTTTCCACTATTAAATTCTTCTCTTTAATGCCCTCCTTACCTCATTCTTACTGATTTTTGCTACTTCCTGCTCCATAACAGTCACCTTTTCTACTCTTCTTTCTCTTTTATTTTCCTCATTCATCAAATCCTTAAAGTACTCCTTAAATCTTCCCATCACCCTCCTGGCATCTGTCAGTACATTTCCATCTCTATCTTTATTCACTCTAACATGCTGCACATCCTTCCCATCTCTATCTCTCTGCCTTGCCAACCTGTACAGATCCCCCTCTCCCTCCTTACTGTCCAATCTAGCATACAAGTCCTCATACGCTCTTTGTTTGGCCTTTGCCGCCTCTACCTTCACCTTATGTCGCATCTCTCTGTACTCCTGTCTTCTATCTTCAGTCCTTTTGGTGTCCCACTTCTTTTTAGACCACCACTTTCTCTGTATACACTTTTGCACTTCCTCGTTCCACCCAGTCTCCTTGTCCACTTTTCCCTTTCCTGATGATACACCAAGTACCCTCCTACCTGTCTTTCTGATAACCTTAGCTGTAGTTTTCCAGTCAACTGGCAGCACCTCCTGACAACCCAGAGGCTGTCTCAGCTTCTTCCTAAAAACTCCACAACATACTTCCTTTTTCAACTTTTAGAGTTGTGTTGTTAATTTATGTTGTTGCATGTATGTAGCACCTTGGCCAACCTAGTAGGCCAGTGAAAACAGATGGGTTTTTAAAAAAGATTTAAAAATAGTCAGACTAGGGGCCAATCGGATTTCGAACCCCAATTACCTAAAAAGCATGGTCACCTCTACGCTTGAGTCTGGAATGTGGAATTAAAAGGAGGTTCTGGTCACCGGATCTCAAACTTCTCAGGGGGGTATATTGGTGCAGCAATTCAGATAAATAAATGGGTGCTTGCTGGTGTAACGATTTAAAAACAAATAGCACAATTTTAAAATGTATTCTGAATTGAACAGGCAACCAATAAAGGGCCTTCAGAAGCGGGAATCACATGATCCCTTTTTTTTTCTTCTTTCCTTACATTAGCCTCCAAGAACTTCAGAGCCGGATTGATAGTGGGACTGATAGTTATTTCAGCTTCTGACAGGAACAAAGGACACGTGATTTACGTGCTGGAACTGGAGCAAATGCAAAAAGCTCAACCCACATTAACGTCTGGATGACATTATATAAATTATGATGAGTCTGCATATATTTCTATAAATCTATACTAAACCATGTTAACTTGCTCGCACTAAGCAGCGCGGCGACTATGCCCACCAGCCCGGTACCAGCTCCGAGCTCGATGGCGGTTCTGTTCTTCAGCTTCACGCAGCCAAGCTCAAGGTACATGCACATCACCACTGCCTGAGACAGGATCGACACAGCAGTTATGTTGGGGTCAGTTAAATACAAGAGAACTCACATTTAATGTGAAAAAAAAAATAGTGCAGTTGTTCAACCACCTCACATTTTCTGTCACATACAGTGGTACCTCGGCATACCAACGACCACACGTTGGAGAGAATTTTTAGGAGAAAAAAAAAACATTCTCCTGCATTTTAAAGAAAAGCGGCGAATACAGTCCGAAATGCCCATTTTTAAATTCTCATGTTTGTTAACGCACTCAACCAGACTGTCAGGCAGTAGAGCAGTAGACGGCATGCTGACACAGATGAATGCTAGTGGCCACCACAGAGTATATAGGAAACTGCACGGAACAAACTTCACTTTCCTTCTTTGGTATCTGCTTTTTTATTTCTTTGTTTTCTTTTTCAGACTGCTCATGTAGCATGCCTATTTCAATAGCTGAGTTAGATTTTTTTCCTTCAGCAGCCGTGTACGGATATCATCATTGTCAGTGCCACACACCAATCAATCTCGCACGCTTTGCAGTATATGCGCCATTCACGCTTAAACTTCATCCAGTTGTCCGCGATATTGTCACCATAGTTGAGGTGGTAAATCTGGCAAAGTCCTTGTGCTATCGTCACTACAGGCTTACTTCTCACGCTATGTAGATGTGTGTGGACAAATTAACCGAGGTGAATAGTGAAATCAGCGGCAGTTGTGTGAAAGCATTATGCACACAGACAAAACTTATAGATGTCTGACTCGGCAGCATGATGTCATCCTAATCACTCTGCTCCAATCACAACTGTTTAAAGCCCCTATAACAGAGCTGTGTAGGACGGTCACAATCTGATCAACATGACTTCTCAAAGAAAGTGACACTGGAGAGAGGATGAAAGCGTTTAGCTTGTAGAGGAGGGAGTAAAATGTAAAGAAATAATTACAGTAAAATTCTGCCCTACACTAACCTCTAAAGATAAAAAGTGAAGGGAGGCGATTCATGACACCTGTCACTTTGCCGCACGTATCCCTGAGGAGTGTAAAACACAGGGATACGCTGTGTTAATGAAGTGATAAAGTGCTGCTTCTAACAGAGAATCTAAAATAAATTTAAGTGTCGTGTACACTCAAATTATTTAATATTAGTATATAAAATGTAGATATAAAAATTATTATTTTAATGTGTGAGCCATGGATGATGCCCACGACTCCATAAATGCAGTTTGTTTTTCATAGATATCATGCTGCAGTGTGGGGAAATGTATAAATCTGCGTATGATCTGGGGTACTGTAAGAACAGAGCTTAATTCATTATTTCCGACACTGTTAGCTGTCACCGTTTCAAAGCTGCATCTTCATTGTTATTTAAAAAATAACCTAGAGTATCAGTCACCTGTGGAGATAGCAAATGACATGTTCATTATTGTACCAGTTACATACTGCAATGTTTAAAAAAAAAAAAAAAAGTATACTATTTTTGTCCAAAGATGTCTTTTATGAGCTTCGTGTCACTCAGTGTTACTAAAATGTCTATCTCTGTCTGAACTCTATTTCCTCACTATTCCTAACAAGTTAGGTCACCCCTGGAGCTAAATAAAGAATAGCTCTTATTCCTACTCCTGAAAGTAGGACCAAAATGGCATCATTCTGGGAATATTTGGGCACTTTAGGAGCAATTTCCTATTCTGAGACGCTCAGTAAATATGGGCCCAGATAGTCTATATTTTTAATAATATATATTTTATATGTTTAATATTTGGTTAATCAGACAGAAAATCTTAACTAATCCCTAGTATGTGTTAAAAATTCATGTTAATTTATGTTATGGTCTATTTTTATAAAAACATTTCAAACATTTAAGCAGTATTTCAACTCATGCAATATGTTTGCTGGTCACTAGAGGGCGGCATTTGTATTTTTATTAAATCTAAAGCATCTTATTAAACTATAAATCAGTTTATGATTAATTACCAAACTTTTTAAATAGTATTGTTCTGAGTCGTTGCCTATGACTACAGTATAAATGTAAAACATATTCACAAATAAATTAATTGTATACATTCACGTTTTCATCATAAATAAATCTGTATTTGCCTACAGTATGAAAGTCTTCCCTCCAACCGCTAGAGGTCGCACTTTTTCTTTAATATTGCAAATGAAACACGTTTAACTCCATAGTACGCGTCTTCCAAGTAATAAAAGATTTTTTTCTAAACTATTGTTTAAATTACAGATTTTGCTGCATCTTAACATGTCGCATATCTAATGAAAAACGTGTTTATGAGATTTACGAGCCCTCTAAAAGCGCAGTGTGCAGTTAGAGTGTGTGGTTTAGGACACACCCTGCCTCGGTGGTTACTTCCGCCTCGCGCGCGCGCGGATTCGACTGGATCATTCACTTCAATACTCCTGTTTCCTGTCGGTGTTAGATTTTAAAAATCGATTCTATAATACTTTAAGCCTTTTTATTGATGAGGAGGATGAATATTAGTCGGGTTTTTACCACAGAGTTTATTAAATCAGTCCGTTTAATCTGTGCTAGTCAGTCAGTTAGCATTAGGGTGATGTAAACACTGCGCGTGACGGTTTTTGGCTGAAGTATTAATCTTATATTTTGTCTCTGTAGTTCGTGTGTTTGTTTATCCGCATGGCGCTGGTTCCGTACGATGAAAACATCCTGCCGTCTCTGGTCAAACTGCACGCGGCTTCCTCTGACTTCCGGTTCGCTGAGCGCAGCATCCGATTGGCTCAGGACTGGAGAGGAGGGGGCGTGGCCGCGGTCGTGTGGGACGCGGTGAGATGAACCGAGTCACGTGGACGATAAGCGCGCGCTCGCGCTCACTCACTCACACACACATAATTAAATACAGCATTTTATTTTAGTTGTCACAGTCACAGAGTCTCAGTTTTCACTCTTTTAATAATAATAAGATAATTTTGAATATTTTTTTATCTTGAGGTTTTAGACAACTTACAGCTTTACATTGTTAGATCTCTGACACTGGAGACTCCTTCCATACATGTTACATAAATACATTATCGCTAATGGTTTTCTTTGTGTAACCTACTGTGTAAATATATATATACATTTCAAAATTAAAATTTTATTTGTCCCAAACACAGTCATACACAGTACAATATGCAGTGAAATGCTTATACAACTGCTTGCGACCTTAAAATAAAATACTATAAATAATAAATAAATATGAAAAATAAAATAACTGGTAAATTTAACTAGAAGGAATAAAATAAAATATAAAATTCAAGTTAAAAATAAAATAACTACAACAAAATACACAAATATATAGAAAATATAGAAAGAAATATAGGGAAAAAAAACAGCTGTACAAAGTAGGTATGGATTTATGTCATTTTTGTGGAATGGAGTTAGAATAAATGGTAAAAAGAAAATGGTAATGTCCAGGGTTGTGCAATCCACATATTTAAAGTGTCTTGTGCAGTGCAAATATGCTTAAAGTGATTTATTTAAAGTGGCTTGTGATAGAGTGATTTATTGAAGTACATCAGAATCTCGCCATACAAATTTATTCTGTTCTGGAGGCGAGTTCTTAAGGTAAAATTTCGTATTGTGAAACGCATTGTACCATAGGAAATAATGTAAAAGCAGATAATTCGTTGCAGCCAAAAATACTACCAATTTCTATTAATATTATTATTTTATTACATATAAAAACAATCAAAACATTTAGAAATTACATGTAAATAAAGTATAAAATAAGTAGACATTAAGCCCCACTTAACCGACACTTTACACTTTCTGACGCAAACAAGGTTTGAACGGCTTCCGGACGTACACGCAACTTAGCCGGCGTTCGATTCGGCCTGATTCATCTGCTTGTAAAAAATTCTTGTGAAATTTCAGTTCTCATTGCAAAAATTTGTGAGGGGAGTAGTTGGTATGCCGAGGTACCACTGTATGTGACAGAAAATGTGAGGTGGTTGAACAACTGCATTTTTTTTTTACATTAAATGGGAGTTCTCTTGTATTTAACTGACCCCAACATAACTGCTGTGTCGATCCTGTCTCAGGCAGTGGTGATGTGCATGTACCTCGAGCTTGGCCACGTGAAGCTGAAGAACAGAACCGCCATCGAGCTCGGAGCTGGTACCGGGCTGGTGGGCATCGTCGCCGCACTGCTTGGTGCGAGCAAGTTAACATGGTTTAGTATAGATTTAAAGAAATATACGCAGACTCATCATAATTTATATAATGTCATCCAGGCGTTAATGTGGGTTAAGCTTTTTGCATTTGCTCCAGTTCCAGCACGTAAATCACGTGTCCTTTGTTCCCGTCAGGAGCTGACGTAACGATCACCGACCGGAGTCCGGCTCTGAAGTTCTTGGAGGCTAACGTGAAGGAGAACATTCCTTCAGACCTGCAGGAGGCAGTGCGGGTTTCCGAGCTCACGTGGGGAGAAAGTTTAGAGCGCTTTGCCTCCGGCGGTTATGACCTCGTCCTGGGAGCAGACATCGTCTACCTGGAGGAGACATTCTCCGCACTGCTGCAAACCCTGGAGCACTTGAGCTCTGAGAACACGGAGGTCCTGCTGGCGTGCCGTATACGTTACGAGCGAGACGAGCGCTTCCTGAGCATGTTGGGAAATCGGTTTTCGGTGCAGGAGGTTTACTACGATTCAGAGAGGGACGTTCACATCTACAGCGCGGTGAAGAAGAAGACAAAGCCTGAACTCTGAGGTCCTGACTGAAAGTTCTGATAACTGTCATGATGTTGTATTTAAAAATCACTTCTATTAAAATTCATAATGACAGAGAGACTTTATTTCTTAAACTTGTATCTGATGAACAGATTTATGGCATCACCTCCTGATTTATAGTAGCTAACGCATCACTCACTTACTCAATGAACACTTAGCAATGTTTAAACTAACAGGAGCTAATTATATGATAATAAGTTAGCTAACTCTCAGTGCCTTTTGCTAATCAATTTGCTGTTTCTGTTTGTACTGAATAGCTTACCAGTTCTTTTACTTTCTCTCATAACTTGTTGACACCATGGATGGTTAACAATGAGATTAGAGAGCTAGTTAGCATGGGAATAAAACCCATATAGCTCAAGTTCAACTAACATGAAATGGCTAATGCTTGTTGGGAAAGTGACTAGATAGCTCTGAATTTAGGTGTTTAGGACAAAAGCTTTAAGACAACATGAAAGAACACAAGCTCACCTTCATTACGCTTCCAACACACACAAAAATGTTGCTCATGTGTTTTGTTTAGAGATGTCCATCCAAAAATTTCTGAATGCAAGACACATAAATGTGCTAAAAATAAAAAAAAGTTAATTTTTAATTTTTATTTTTAAATAAGAACTCTAAAAGTATTATTTCAGCATTTATCATCATTGCTGTGAAAACCATAAATTAATTCATTACTTACAAAAAGACATTTTTTTCACAAGTTTTATTTCAGAGCTGATTTGGCAGACTATTTATTGTTCTCTTTTGCACCCTAGTGGAAGAAACAAGCCTTTACTCATCATCTTATCATCATGTATTAATCATGTATTCAGGGTCGTGGGGAGGGAGGGGGGTTGGGGAGCCTATCCCAGGAGGCTTAGGGCATGAGGTGGGGTACACCCTGGACACATACACACACTCATTCACACACTACGGGCAATTTTGGAACCCCAAGTAGCCTAATCTGCAGGTCTATGGGAGCAAACTGGAGTACTCAGAGGAAACCCATCCAAGGGGAGAACATGCAAACTCCATGTACACAGAGATGGGAATCGAACCTGGTGTTGATTCCTTCTGTATAGTATAACGATTTCATCAATATCCTAATTATATATATATTGTATTTTCTTACGATTCTAAACAAACTTAGGAAATAATTCACACTGAATGCCGTGCCAATGTGTGAATAGTTTTGAACGCCACCTGTAGGATTATAGAGGAATGGCAAAAATACCACCTCAAATACAAGTGTAATTAAATAAAAAAAATTCCACACAAATACATAACTGAATCAAAGTTTTTTTCCACCATCAGTAACTTCTCTAACTAATTGTGAAACACTCTGAAAAGCGATCAGATAAACTTTTCATTAAAGTAGTGAGGTACATACTGATGGAGCAGTGACTAGTGATTCATACACATTCACATCTCATACAAACTTAAATAATTCTTTTGACTGTGTAAAGCTGCTTTGCGACAATGACAATTGTTAAAATCACTATACAAATAAAACTGAATTGAATTGAATTGACTAGTGTAAATTTTGTCAGCTATTTTTAATTTTATAAATAAGTTTATGGGATAAATGTCATATTTAGTCCATCTTGTCTTATTTTTGTTTAGTCAAGTTTTAGTTAACTAAAAGTCTGGACATTTTAAAAGGACCCTTAAGTATTTTTGTCAATGAAAACGTAACATATCAGTAATAAGATCATTGTTATTTAACCCTGCAGTCGCTCTAGTCTAGCCAAAACCATTTTTACTAAATAATTATCTTAATATTTAAAATCTATCTTTTCATCTGATCTTTTTAGCTAATTATATTTATTTTATATAACAGTAGGGTCACAATAATTTACTAACCTATTAGCCTATATGTTGGGCAACACTCACTCATCGTCTATACTACTTTATCCCTTATTCAGGGTGACGGGGGCCTGGAGCCGATCTCAGGGCACACACACATACACACACTCGTGTTTGGCAACAGCTTAACTATAAAATAAAATAAAATAAAAACATCACAACATAATGATATTATCATGTGGTAACATAATCACCACAGAGAGGCTGTAAAACTGGGTGATTATTATGGGATGCCTTGATGTGCCTCTTCAGGTTTGTGGTAATTTTTCAAGTGATTGTGTTTCCCCACTGTTTCCCCACCGATATTACGACACAGCGGCTTTTTCTCTCCAATTCAATATGAAGAAAATGGGCCCAAAATATCGTCTCCTCTCTTCAGCCCGAGTAAAACTGCTGTGATGATGGAGAGTTCAATTTCAATTCAATTTATTTTATTTGTATAGCACTTTTAACAATTGTCATTGTCGCGAAGCAGCTTTACAGAATCAAAATAGTTATTAAAGTGTGTATGGAATGTGAACGTGTATGAATCAGAATGGTCAGATTGTCCCTGGTGAACAAGCCGAGGGAGACAGTGGCAAGGAAAAACTCCCTAA
The DNA here is from genome assembly GCF_024256425.1 of Clarias gariepinus. Lineage (NCBI taxonomy): Eukaryota > Metazoa > Chordata > Actinopteri > Siluriformes > Clariidae > Clarias > Clarias gariepinus. Next base: position 45,831,217 of record NC_071102.1, on the reverse strand, counting down.
GATGGTAATAGGAAGAAACCTTGAGAGGAACCAGACTCAACAGGGAACCCATCCTCATCTGAGTGAAACAGAGAGCAGGAATTGATCTGCATTCATACTGTGTGTTAGTTGGCAGCCAGTTCAGCATAACAGTTGATGTTAATTGATGCTAATATGAAGTAAAGTTAGTTATTGGAGACAATTGCAGTCTTGAACTATTGAGCAACCGCAGCGAAGTCAAGTCCTCGGAGAAACAGCTGTCAACACCAGTCACTGTCCCCAGACACCAGACTCATCCCAAAGAGACACACGGGGCATCCATGTGACGAGATCTCCAACCAGAAGCAGGGCACCAGGATGGGTCAGACAGGTCCGGAGGGCAGAGGGAGTCTGGATCACTGGCAAGTCAGGAATGACATGTGTAGCTCAGCAAAAAGAGAGGGAAGGAGAGAGAGGGGGAAAGAGAGGGGGAGAGAGAACAGAAGAGGGTAGTAGAGTCCCGAACACTATTTGGAAGACTATTTCTTAATTTTGGGGCTTTGTAAGAAAAAGCTCTGCCCCCAGCTCTAGTTTTCATAATACCTGGTACTGATAAGCAGCCTGCATCCTTTGATCGAAGTACTGTAGGCATGGTGGATTGTAAGACACAAGCAGTTCACTCAAATACTGCGGCGCGAGACCATTTAATGAACACTTAATTCAATTTAAAGACCACTCTGGCAGGTCTGCCTCTGTCCACGATTCGTCCTCTGCAACTGATCCAAAATGCAGCAGCACGTCTCGTTTTTAACCTTCCCAAGTTCTTCCACACCACACCACTCCTCCGCTCCCTGCACTGGCTTCCTGTAGCTGCCTGCATCAAATTCAAAACACTGATGCTTGCCTACAAAGCTAAAAATGGCCCAGCACCAACTTACCTCTCTGCTCTAATCACACCACGCACTGCACCACGTTCCCTCTGATCCTCCAGCATTGCTCGCCCCATCCCACCATCTCTCAGGGATCGAGGGCAGCATTCATCCGGGCTATTTTCTGTTCTGGCACCTAGGTGGTGGAATGAACTTCCTCTAGATGTCCATACAGCAGAGACTTTGACTATCTTTAAACGACGACTCAAGACGCATCTGTTTTTCCAGTTCTTGGACTAACCAAATGAGATAAACCAGCTTCTAAAGTTGAGCAATGTGTGCAGGACATAAGAAATTGGATGCTAATTAACTTACTTCTGCTTAACCCAGATAAGACAGAAGTTCTAGTCATAGGACCGCATACAGCTAGAAGTAAGATTCTAGATCACACTGTAACTTTAGATGGCCTTTCTGTTCCATCAAGTGCAACAGTAAAAGACCTCGGTGTGATTATAGATTCATTTGAAACTCATGTAGATAATATTACCAGGATAGCATTCTTTCACCTCAGAAATATTGCCGAGATAAGAAATATATTGTCGCTAAACGATGCAGAAAAACTAGTTCATGCTTTACCTCTAGGTTGGACTATTGTAATGCCTTACTGTCTGGTTGTTCAACTAGATGCATAAATAAGCTTCAGTTAGTCCAGAATGCAGCAGCGAGAGTCCTCACTAGAACCAGAAGATACGAGCACATCACCCCTATCTTATCTTCACTCCATTGGCTCCCTGTGAAATTTCTCATTGATTTTAAAATACTACTCTTGACATATAAAGCATTAAATGGTCTGGCGCCGCAGTACCTGAGCGAACTGCTAGTGTCTTATGATCCGCCATGCCTACTTCGATCAAAGGATGCAGGCTGCTTGTCAGTACTGCGTATTATGAAAACTACAGCTGGGGGCAGAGCTTTTTCTTACAAAGCCCCAGATTATGGAATCGTCTTCCAAATAGTGTTCGGGACTCAGACACAGTCTCAGTGTTTAAGTCCAGGCTAAAAACCTATTTATTTAGCCAAGCATTTTTATAAATAGATTAGCCTTAGGTAAAGGAGCAGATCTGGGGGACTCATGGACGTAGAGTATTATGGTGAACTGGTATGTTTGGATGCTGTCTTCCTCACTCTCACTCAGGTCTGTTGACGGTGAGGTGATTGGTTGCTTTACATCTCAGTTCCGCCTCATGTTTGTGTTTCCTTCTGGCTCTCCCTTTTAGTTATGATGTCATAGTTAGTCCTGCCGGAGTCTCTGCTTGCACTCTACAGTTAATATACATTCACATTATACATTGTGTGACTGTGACCAGACCTAACTGTTAACTCTTCTCTTCTGCTCTCTCTCCTGCTCTTTCTCTTCCCTCTCCCCCCCCCCTCTCTCTGTGGAGCTACACATGTTGTTCCTGAGCTGCCAGTGATCCAGACTCCCTCTGCCCTCCGGACCTGTCTGACCCATCCTGGTGCCCCGCTTCTGGCTGAAGATCTCGTCACATGGATGCCCCGTGTGTCTCTTTGGGATACGTCTCGTGTCTGGGGATGATTCTCTCTTCCTAGAAGACGGTTCTGGCCTCGACTGGTGTTGGCAGCTGTTTCTCTAGTTCGATAGTTCATACAAGTTTACCTCAGTTTTCAATAACTAACTGGACTCCATATTACATCAATTAACATCAACTGTTATGCTGAACTGCCTGCCAACTAACACACAGTATGAATGCAGATTAATTCCTGCTCTATGTTTCACCCAGATGAGGATGGGGGTTCCCTGTTGAGTCTGGTTCCTCTCAAGGTTTCTTCCTATTACCATCTCAGGGAGTTTTTCCTTGCCACTGTCGCCCTCGGCTTGCTCATCAGGGACTATCTGACCATTTTGATTCATACACATTCAAATTCCATAAAAACTTAAATAATTCTTTTGGTTGTGTAAAGCTGCTTTGGGACAATGTCAATTGTTAAAAGCGCTATACAAATAAAATTGAATTGAATTGAATTGAATATGTTTTTGTCAAAGCTGTTTGTGTGTTCCTCAAAACCCACAAAAAGATTCATGACCTAAGACCCAGTGCCATCGTCGCTGCACATCATCACTCCATAAAGGTGTTTGAGATGGCACCTCGCACTTCAGTGCATTGTGTGTGTGTGTGTGTGTGGATGTGTGTGGATGTGAGAGATTGTGTGAATGAGTGTGTTTAGAAGGAAGTCCGCTTTGCAGAAGATGGACATGAATGTGGTTGTTAAAGACAGCATATTTTTATTTGTCGAGCTTTTAACAGGCTTTTAGCTGTCCTTGATGGGAACCGATTTCTCCACGCTTGGACTTACGTTTACTCTGGAAGAGGAAAATAACAAGTCTCCTGTTTGCTCTGAGGCATTTTATAGTCCAACACCCTTTACACAACACTTTCCACCTGACGTTGTGCACATCAGTGACTTCTGACTACATCGGAAAGAGAAACCAGACGATCCTCTACTGATGATGAGTGTTTTCATGAGTCACTGTAACTCTGTGTGAAACAAGGAACAGGAAGAAAAGAGATAAGAGCATGATTTAAAGTCAACTTAAGCGGAAATTCCTGAAATACAGACTTTAGTTACTTGCTTGGTACATTAGCTACGTTACTTCAAGTTCAAGGATTGGTAAATGTGTTGCTGGCTTGAATATGGCCATTAGGTACACCTTGCTAGAAGATACTGAAGTGACCCAGTTTTTCCTTTAGATTTGCCTTAATTATTCATGCTATAGATTCAGCACAGTGCTGGAAACATTCCTTAGCGATGTTGGTCCATATAGACGAGAGCATCACGCAGTTGCTGCAGATTTTTCAGCTGCGCGCCCATGTCTCCCGTTTCACCGCGGTCCAAAGCCATGTTCAGGAAACCAGTTTGAGATGATTTTAACTTTGTGACACGATGTGATATCCTCTGCTCATAAAAAGATGAACACGGTCAGGAACAATACTCAGATAGGTTGTAGTGTTTAAACCATGATCAATTGGTATTGGGGGCCCAAAGTGTGCCGAGAAACAGTATCTCCCCCACACCATCACACTACCAGGACCAGTCTGAACCACTGATACACTTCAGGGTGGATCCATGCTTTCATGATGTTTCCAACAAATTCATGTCACAGATGATATCAAGACTCATCAGACCCGGTGACGTTTCTCCAATCTTCAGTACTGTTGTCTGATGTTAGTGAGCTAATGTGACCTGTAGCCTATGTTTCATGTTCTTATCTGACAGGAGCGACACCCGGTGTGGTCCTGTGCTGCTGAACTGCTTCAAGGTTTGACGTGTTGTGTGTTCACAGACGTTCTTCAACAGACCTCGGGTGTAACGAGATGTTATTTGTGTTACTGTTGCCTTTTTATCAGTTTGAACCAGTCCCTCCATTCTCCTCTGATCTCAGACCCCTGGCATCACCCAGAGAACTTTTTATCGCTGGGTATTCTCTCTTTTTCTCACCGTTCTCTGTAAACACTAGAAATGGTTTTGTGTGAAAATCCCAGTAGATCAGCAGTTTGGGAAACACTCAGACCGGCCCGTCTGGCACCAACAGCCACGCCACACTCAGAGTCACTTAAATCACCTTTCTTTCCCATTCTGATGCTTGGTTTGAACTTCAGAAGATCGTCTTGATAGTGTCTACATGAATAAATGCATTGAGTTGCTACTATCTAATTGGCTGATTAGATATTTCTGCTAAGGAGTAGTTGACAAGGTGTACCTAATTAAGTGGCCAGTGAGTGTATATACAGTACATAGAACATAGCGGAGCAACAAGCCTGTGGACCGGATTTTCTTATACAAGGTCAGATTCAGGGAAAAAAAAACCCTATAGAAACATTCCTCCTTTTTTTTTTCAGATTAATGATAAACCAGAAATCGGTGTCGCAACACAGGTACGTCCATGACACTTTATTGTTCTTTTCTTTATAACTGTTGAGTTATATCCTGCCTCCTCATTAGCATAAAGCATAGAGTGAACCGAGGTCACGTCACTGCTTCAGGAGAACGAGGTACCAGAGGGAAAAGAGCAGAAGTAACCGGTCCAAAACTGGACATAACCGGATCAATTCAGCTGACGTGAGGTCTATAAAATGACATTACTGTTACGTCTGAGACTGTTTGTCTGATTGGACGAAAAAGTCAATGTGACACTCTCTGACTCGCAGGAAAGTGCTCCTCTGATTGCTAAAGAGATCCATAATGGCTTGTGTCGTGTGTGTAATTGCATCTTTTTTTAGAAAAAAAAAAAGAAAAGTGAGGCATCGTGATTTCGTGCGCTGCTTCATCCTATCGAGTTTATGGATTAGACGTTATTTTATTGCAGCGCACACCATGATCGATGCGAGATACGCTTCCTCAGAGATAGAGACGAACCCCGGTGAGACAGGAAACACACTGATACAGTAATGATTCAAGAACAGGTCAGATTTAGCAAAGTGTAACATTAGCATTTAACGTCAATAGTAACCTGTTACTGCGTAATAGATTAGCGAACAAAACCCTGAGCTTTTGAGTCGTTCAGTTTTTTTTATCTTATATGACTGTAGTTTTAATCGATGACATCACAACAGCATAAACATAAAATCTTGTATAATAAAGTTTTAGTAACGAGGACAAACTATTGAAGAGTGAATATGTTCAGAGAGGAAATGACTCCTGACCCTCGTAGTCCCTGTAGTACTGCAGCTGGAATTATGATTTAATCAACATGTAGAATGGGGATGTTGTGAAAGCAGATGTCAGTGGTCAACACACACACACACACACACACACACACTGGTTCTGCACAAACATGGGTATTTATTACAACAGACATGCGCTTCCAGTTAACTCTGCCATTCTGTCTCTGTAACTTCTCAAGTATGTTCTCTTTGTTTCCGGCGATCCAACAAAGATCTACACAAACATCGTAATGTAGTCTCTCCCACATCTCCTTCTGCTACAGATTACGACTGATTCCGCGTCCTTCCTGCTTTTAACGTTCCTCCCGTCAAACTACACAGTGAGAAATGGACCAGTCTTTCTTTCTGACGGCCTCGCTAAAAAGCCACTTTTGACACCAACAAATTTCTTCGAAAAATGAACAGTGACAAGTTTTTAAATAGAGTTTAGTTACATTCTTTAGACCTGTGAGGGGGCAGTCTTACTCCCGAAGATAGGAACGCCCCTTCAGGGTTCTACCCCGGTCACCGTGCGTGAGAAAGGAGCAGTGTGTTCAGTTCAACAGACATGCATGAGCTGCGCATCCGCCAACGTTTCACACAACTAATCACAAACCCCTGTTGGCTCAGGGAGCTCATCCTTTAGGTTTATTCACATTATTTCAAATCATTCTCTCCCTTTTTTTCACATGAACCACTACATTAATTAGAACAGCAAAAATATATGAACAGTTTCACAGCAAAATCAGATAAATCCATTTTTTTTTTGGCATTTTGAGAAAAACAAGTTTAAAACATTTTTTTCTTCTTTTCAAATAAAGCAAGAAGTGGAGCAAACTAATATTTTGTGCATGACACAGGGGGGTTAGAAAGCACACATGGCAAAATATTTTGGTAAGATTGTTTGGGTTAAATCAGCAGTGTTGGGTATAAGGAGTTACAAAGTAACAAAGGTTAAGGACTTGGATCATTTTTTGACGTAACGAGTAATCTAACGCGTTCGCTCGCTATTTAAGTTCTCAGTTGTTTTTTTTAAATGTAATCCATTATTCAGACAGCAGTCATTATCAATCTGTTAGTGTGTGTGTGCCTGTGTGAAAGTCGTTCTATGAGCCCCGTCCCCAATAACCCGCCCACCTCTGTTATTCCTGCTGTTATACCCCTATCTCACTTGTGCGGTTTGACTATGCGAGGACCGACACGCAGAAAGATGGAAACTTAATCACATCGCCAAAACTCGTGGTGAATCATGATGAACCGTACCTATGGCCCCAGCGCGAAACCGCGTAGGTGAGATAGGGGTATTAGTAGGTGAGATAGGGGTATTAGTAGGTGAGATGGAGGTATTAGTAGGTGAGATGGGGGTATCAGTAGGTGAGATGGAGGTATTAGTAGGTGAGATAGGGGTATTAGTAGGTGAGATAGGGGTATTAGTAGTTAACAGATTATGGGTCAAACTTCACTGAGTGATGATGGTAGAATAATTATAAAGGTCTTGACTAAAACAACATGCATGAGGAATCACAAAGGAGTTTTTATTTTCTGCAATGGAAAAGTACTTGAACTAGTTACTAGCCTATCCCAGGAGACTTAAGGCACAAGGCAGGGTACCAACCCATTGCATAGCAAACACACATTCACACACTATGGGCAATTTGCCATTTCCCGAATTGCCAGTTAGCCTAACCTGCATATCTTTGGACTGTGGGAGGAAACCGGAGTACCCGGAGGAAACCCACCAAGCACGGGGAGAACATGCAAACTCCATGCATACAGAGATGGGAATCAAACCAGGACCCTGGAAGTGCAGGGCGACAGTGCAAACCACCATACAAGCTACAGTTTTTTTTACCAATAAATAAATCAACCTTTAATTTTCTTTCAGAAATATTACAGCAGGTTACCAAACGCAGCGAAACCAGTGCTGGTAAAAACAGGAGAATGAGGGGAAAAGACGCACATGAATTTGGAAATTAAACAGAAAGTCACACTACAAACTAAATGCAACAGAATAATTGCAACAGCATTATAAAAAAAAAACAGAAACAGAATTGCAACAAACTAACTGCAACAGAAGTTACAGAGATTTTCTTCGCTTCAATATCAAACCCTAATTTTATTTTGTCACATACACAGTTATAGTCAGTACGATATGCAGTGAAATGCTTAAAAGATTGCCTGTGACTTTAAAAAAGATTATTAATAGGAAATATAGAAAAACTTTAGCTAAGGAAAATTTAGCTATAGAGGATAAGAACTCACTCACTCACTCATCTTCTATACCGCTTTATTCTGTATTCAGGGTTGCGGGGACCTGGAGCCTCTCCCAGGAGGCTTGGGACAGGGTGCCAATCCATCGCAGGGCACACACACACTCACTCACACACTCATTCACACACTATGGACAATTTGGGAACGCCAATCAACCTAACCTACTTGTCTTTGGACTGTGGGAGGAAACCGGAGTACCCTGAGGAAACCCACCAAGCACGGGGGGAACATGCAAACTCTGATCGCACCACCCTCTGTAAAGCTCATCTGTCCTGCATGGTGCTGTTCCCGAACCAGGTTGAGATGTTTCCCCTCAGGATGCTCTCTATGGTGCAGGAGTAGAAGTTCCTAAGCACCTTGGAGGGCAGTCTGAAGTCCCTCAAGGTAGTCCTGAGGTGGTAGAGACGCTGCTGGGCCTTTTTCACCACGGTGTTGATGTGACAGGACCATGCCAGGTCCTGCGTGATGTGAACACAGAGGTATCTGAAGCTGTCCACTCTCTCCACTGGGCTCCTGTTGATAATGGGGGTCTAGTAGTTCCTCTCCTGCTTTATACTGAATTCCACCATCAACTCCTTTGTCTTACTGACATTTAGAAGGAGGTTGTTTCTCTGGCACCAGTTCTCCAGATTTTCAATCTCCTCCAGGTAGGCCGTTTCACTGATGTCAGAGATCAGGCCCACCACGGCGGTGTCATCAGCAAACTTAATGATGATGGTGGAGTTTGTAGTGGCCACACAGTCATATGTGTGCAATGAGTACAACAGTGGGCTTAGAACACACTCCTGGGGGGCCCCAGTGCTGAGATTAAGGGAAGCTAAGACATGTCCACCCATCCTTACTGCCTGTGGTCTGCCAGTTAAAAAATTGGAGATCCACTGACACATAGATGAGCTGAGTCCCAGGTGCTCCAGCTTGGTGGTGAGTGTGGAGGGAATTATGGTATTGAATGTTGAGCTGTAGTCGATGAAGAGCATTTTAACATAATCCCCCTTCCAAGTGTCCAGGTGGATGAGAGATGTGTGGAGGAGGTGAGAGATGGCATCTGTGAAATGATTTGGACGGTAATCAAACTGTGAAGGGTTCAGTGAGTTGGTTAGTAAAGAAATACTCTCCAAAACCCCATCTAACCCATTTTTGCACAGAAACTATGTTTGCTTTACTGATCATGTGACAAAAAGAAGCAACGCAATTGGATCACCAGGAAAAACTTGTGTGACTAATAATTTTGGCAAAATTATTTTAAATTACATTTTACTTTTCATCTTCTACTTTATTAATTCACAACTGTACATTCTAAACCGATCAGCTATAGGGTTAACACATTAACACTGATTATTAATTATATACCAGTAAACGTTTGACAGGATCATGAGCACCTAAAGCACACCCATGCCCGCAGGGACCAAAGTCCAGCCTGTCTGATCCCACAGAAAAGCCAGTGCAGCACAAATCACTGAAATAACGTCAATACTGGCCATGACGGAAAGATACCAGATCCCAGGGGCTGCCGACCCGGCCTCCAAGCTCTCCAGATCCCAACGTGACTCAGCCACATGGGATGCACGAGACAAACAAGTCTGATTCACAAAGGCCCCTTCCCACAATCCACAGCATGCAAAGGATCTGCTACCAACGTCCCACCACAGCACCCCCCCCCCTCCCCCCCAGGGGTCCTGTAGAGCCACGCCCTGAGGACCACAAAGGGGAATCTGCTCATCCTGAGCTTGATGTTTTCTGTTGTAATGTTGTGTCTGTTCAGTATTGATAAGAGAGCATTACTGCTGGATTAAACGTTTGTTTCTTTTGTACACGGAAGTGAAGACTGTAATAATCTACACTCTTATACAGTAAACAACATATTTCTGTTAAAATATCCTGTTGCATAATCATCAGAGACAGAAATGCTTATTTATCCTGAGCTAAGAAATGAACAGAGTGTAAGAAACACATCAGGCTGGTGAACATGATAACTATAAATGTCAAGTGTAACTATGATGATAATATAAAAATGGTTTAATCATTAAAGTGGACGTCTAGGCATATGTTACAAAACCCAAGGATCCACAAAATACTTAATATAATATACATATGTCATGGCTTTTTTATTTTAAATGACCCAATTTTTACGACCTGAAGTTTTATGACACAATATTTCTTTCAGTATTTAAACTGTGCATGATTTACACTCACACACACACACACACACACACACATTAATCTTACTTTCCTTTTGAGGACTTCTGTTGAAACTGCTAGTTAACACTATGTTACACCTAAATCTACTTTTAATCTTAGTAACCAAAAAAAGGAAAAGAAAAATAGTATGATGTATATCAATTTAATATTAATAATATGCTCATTATATTGTCATCAATGTATATAACACATAGCAATAAATTTAGTATTAAAATATTTCTACAAGTTTTTCTTTTCCTGAAATGTGTATACAGTTTTTGATTCTGTACAAACAATACATTATATACTGTAAAAACTTATTTCCTTAAACATCCTCTCAAGGTCAGTACTGTGAGATATTGATATCACCCTTATAATGACATTGTCAGTCAAGCACCCCACCCCCATCCCCACCCGCCCCGCCCCGCCCCTCACATACATACACTCACTCACACATTGGTTTTAAATACTGAGGAAGCATAAATAAAAGAGTTGCACTTTATCATAATCAGAATCTCTTGATTACTTGTCAGTACATGTCAGGTACGGGAATGTGCTGTGGCATGTGGAACTGATCAACGTTTCTGCAGAACTCTCTGTCTAACGTATTAATACAAAGAAATCCCATTCTGTAAGGTTGAGTATCTTACGCCTTGTTTACACTAAGTTGTCCTTCTTTGGTGCTCAGACAAATACACTCCCTGTTCGGTAATCGGAGAGTGAATCACAGATGAGAAATGGAAAAAGTAGATAAAAGGATAAAGATGAAGTTTTGTCTTAAAACCACTCCAGCGTGTTAAAATTCACTTATACCACTTCAGCGCTGTTATTTCAGCCAAAGTGAAAATATGAACTAATCCCAGTCAAAATATTCACTTTATCTTTTCTAATTAATATCTATTGGTGCAGGTGTTTGTTTACATTGAGACAGTAGCGCATTAGTAGATTATTTTACAGTAGATTATTAAATCCCACACAGAACTGTTCATAACATCACTTTTACTCCACATTTAGATTCACTGATGGTGCAGATTAAACTTCAGGTAGAGATCTAAGGACTGCACTAAGTGTACTAAGTTTCAGTAAATTCTGTCCAGACAGTTTTGTGTGATGATGTGACAAAATCTGGCTGGACAGACATACAGACATAAACAAAGACAGACAGCATTTTTTTTTTTCAGAGACTGGTTTCTGGTCCTCCAGTGTATGAAATGTAAAAAGTTCTGACCAATGTACAGACAAAACCTTTCTTTTATTTATATAAGGTATCAGATTTAAATTAAATATTTTTTTTCGTTAAAAAAGGTGGAAAAGTGAGCACAGTGTTTGTGATGTGTGATGTGTAGAGAACCATTTGTACTGAGAAAAGGAAACTGGGAGAGATTAATGCTCATAGATCTTCATTCTTTCTGTTTTCTTTGTTTGTTGTTGAGATATTAGTTTGTAAAACTTTGGTTTGATATGAATTTTGAAAAGAGTAGGATGAAGGTTAGAAGGTTAGGTCGCTTGACTGGACAGGTGTTGATGGTCCCCTACAGGATCCCTCACACTTTTCACTGAGCTGAGTGTGAAGACAGAGACCTCGGTAAGATCTTGACTGATGTGATGGTGTCATGCTGCACCTCCTTCCTGCTGAATTGCCCGGGGTGTAGGGCTGGGCACACTCGGGATGGGGTGCGGGCAATTCAGCAGAAATTCATGACCCTCTTTGGTGCGTGACTGAAATAAAGATCATGTTAAAAGAGGAACCCCTGACGCACGCGGCGCACCGAACTCAGTGTGTGTGTGTGTGTGTGTATGTGCAGGAAGCAGAACACAAAGCATGCCACAACTGCTGCTACTATGTCTCCCCAACACACACACACACACACACACACACACACACTTTCCCCGGTCTCTTCGCACGCGCGCCTGAGTTTCATTTCTTTCAATCTTTCTGTCTCTTAATGCGAACTTTAATCTTTGCTGATTTTATTGCCCCTGTCTTACTGCCTTACTGCCCCTCTGGGCTAATATTTAACACGCGCACAGAAAGAGAGAGAGAACACACACACACACACACACACACACATCTGTCACCACTGGATCCGTTTCTTATTTACTAAACCCGCTCAGGAAGGAGCTCTGCGCGTGCGGGACCGGACTCGGGGAATCTGACGCGTTACCGGGCAACGGCGGACCCTGAGCGTTACCTACCGCGCGACCGGAAATGGTCAGTACCGGCGCACGCGACAGGTCCATAAACTGGGTTCGAGTGCGCGCGATTGTACATCTGCCTGCTGCAGCTCTTATTAAAAAGAAAAGCGCGCCAAAATTAACTCTGTTCTAAACCCCATGTGAGACTGGGATAGAGTGTGTGTGTGTGTGTGTGTGTGTGTGCTGTTTATGTTTGGTTTTGTTTGTTTGTTTGTTTGTTTCATTTCAGATTTAAAGAATAGGTTCGGTGTTGCCAACTCTTTTCAGGGGAAAGTTCTTCATTCATGCCTAAATGATAACATGACGTCATTGCCTTATTGTCATATCAATTGAATTGTTATACTCATTTGAATATTAATGCTGCGACTATATGTTTCATGAAAAAGGTGGACTAGTGGAATAGAACAGAGTTTGACCAAAATGGAGATAAATGCTAATAATAACACTTACCCGTGATCAGTAGTTTGGAATAAATGCGATCAGTGATTGGCTGTTTTGGATCAATAGGTATCCTTGATTGGTAGTTTAGGATGGATGTAATGGGTGATTGGTAGTTTGGCACAGAAGTCATTAATGACTGTTTTTTTTAGAACATTAATAATCATTAATTAGTTGTTTGAAACAATAAGTAACGGTGATTGGTTGTTTGCGACAGTAACAATCAGTGATTGTTTTTTTATGATTGATAAGTATTGGTAAATGGTTGTTTGGGACGGTAGAGATCACTAATCTGTTTGGTTAGAGAAGTGATACGTGATTGGTTGTTTGGAATAATAACCATCAGTGATTTGTTGTTTGGGATTATTAGCATTATTTTAAAAAAAGAAGTGAAAAACCAAACAATCTCCAGTTGAACACAGTCAGTGGAAGATAGAAGTAAACCTAGCGACTGAGTTAAAAATAAATTGAAACAGAGTAGTATTTATTAGTTAATGGTAGTGCTTTGTTTGGAATGCAGTCTAAAGGAATTTGATGGAAACTTTCACTTGGCTCCACTAGAATAAGTTACTTTTTTGTTAGGGAGTTGAAAATGAATTAGGAAGAGTTGAATTTTATATCATAAACAAATTGGATTCGGTTCTGCAGATCATTTAGTGTTCCAAAAAACATGAACTAACTTATCTATCTATCTATCTATCTATCTATCTATCTATCTACATACATACATTAATTAGATAAATTGCATGTTACCAGAATGTTGCAGATATTACAGACTTAAGCATTTAGCGCTGTAGGACTCGAGATTGCCATTTGAATGCTGAAGATCTTACTCTCATTTGGACATCTCAGTTTTATGTTATTTGTAAAATATTTCTTGAACGTTTTGGCCTTTTTATTAGGGAGGTTTGGTAAGAAAGGGGGAGGGTGGTCTGCACCAAGAATAGCACAGAGTCCAGAGAGTCCAGATCAGAGCTCATGATAACGATGTTGTGTTAAATTACACTATTTGCCTCGGGTGATTCGGGTTTTCCGACATTTAACATTAAAGACAGCCATCACTGTGGACGCTGATAATAAAAGGGTTAATTAGCGTTCATATCAAAATCATTCAACTAACAGCAGAAGTGACCGGTACAGGCGTGAGTTCAGCCACGTGAGCGCTCATTATTACTGTGTACGGTGCATGTTTTATGATCTTAGATACGGAACAACAGATTAATGTGTGATGAATAAGAGAACATCGCATGCTTGCAAGTACTTTGTACTTCACGTCTGTGTACAAGCGTGATCATAATTTTTTTTGTGAAGGTGCAGGGACTTAGTTTCGATATGGCTCTATTTAAGGAAATCAGATTATGCTACTTCCTCTTTTTTTATTTCACAATATTGAATGGCTTAAATAACACTTGAATAACGCACACAATCCAAACTGGCAGACCGTCTTGTTTAGGCATTGATCATGAACGTCTGTGTGTTTTCTTCCAGCACGTGGGGAAGATTGTCCTCGGGGTTCTGGGTGCGGCGGTGTTGGTCACTGTGATCGCCGTACCAACCGCTATCTATCTTAATAGTGGTATGTGTAACAGTTTCCAGTCAAGCACCATTAATAAAAATGCCCTTTTTTCTTTGTAGTTTATCAACACATCAGAGAGAAATGTTGATGTTCCAGACTGTTATGTCTCATTTGCACCGTGGTTGTGGTTTTATTTTGTCTGTAAACCTGTACCCTTGCCTGTTTGAGTCCAGCTGCACGGAAACCACATTTTTATTCACCAGCACAGCTTTAATCATCTTGCTCTAAATATTACTGCACTCCAAGATCTGTAATGTCTTTTTTTAAAGGATGATTAATTCACTGTGTGGTTGAACTTTGACCTGTGATCCACTTGGCATCAAAACAACAGCGATAAATTAACACAAAGATTAAAACGTTGTTAGTTTTTACTTACTAGGTTTCAGATTACTATGCCTGTGTGTGTGTGTGTGTGTGTGTGTGTGTGTGTGTGTGTGTGGTTTTACAGGGAAGAGCCAAGGAGTACCCAAGAAGACTTTTACCCTTAATGACTACTTCAACATCACCATCAGGGCCAAATCATATAACATGCGCTGGATCTCTGGTGAGCGGGCCAAGTACACACACACACACAAACACACACACACACACACATGCACAAGCGCTCTGTATAAACATATATGTGGCTTATCTCGTTCCCAAACCTCATCATTTAGGCTTCTTTCCTATGAAAAACTCCAATAAAGTCACATCCAAACCCAAACCTCCAATGGTTTTTTCTTGAACGCACTCGACTCTTGTGGTCTGAAGTTTTTTCAGTTCTTCAGTTACCTGCTCACGACTGTCTTTCCTACCTGCGGCTAGATAAAAACAGTTTTTTTGCTTTACTATTAATGCAAATCTTGAATCTCCTGTCCTATACAAGCTCTACTTAAACATGTACAGAGACGTTAGTAAGACAAATAATTCTGCTTAGGAAGTCGATGGTGCGTGTATGTACGTAGCTAATACAGATAGGGCCCTTTGGTCGCTGATTAGCATGTTATTTTTATTCTTACTATATCGCTGCTACCATTAAACATCAGAAAAATATTGGACAGGCCACACCCACCAAAGACAAACTGACAAAGTGCCTTTTGCCTATTTTTACATGAATTAAGCAGGTTAGGTTTAGCGCTTAAAACTTTCTTTAGCATCCAGTTTAGCATGTAAATGTAGATAAAATACAAACTTTTTTTTGTTGCTTTTTTTGTTAAAGGATCTCTGTTTATGATGATCACGATGATGCTGTATGATTTACAGGAGATGGACCCAAAACTGATTAGTTTTTTGTTTGTTTTTTTTGTTTGTTTGTTTGTGCGATCTCTTTAACAGATGATGAGTTTCTACGCAGCACAGCAGATGACTATATATTTCTGTTTAACGCGTCTTCAGAGACGGGAGAGAAGTTTATGGATGAGACGCTTGTAAGCTTCATGTGAATGCGTGAATGTTATGTGAATGTTTTATCTCCTTGTAAATGTGAGACCGTTTTACCTGAATGCGAGAGCGTTCTGTGAGAATATGGAAATGTTTATACACATGTAAATGAAAAATTTTTAATACACCTGAGACTATTTTGCATGCCATTTTATTTGTTCACATTCAAGAAGCATGCATGAAAATGTTGTGTGAGTGTGAAAGCATTATCTGATGAAACGTATCGGGTAGATGCGAGAGCAATTTTCCTTGAATGCAAGAGCTTTGTGTGTGAACGCGAAAGCATTTTGCTTAAATGTCACCAGAGGATTTTGTGTTGATGCAACAACATTGTGAAAGGATTGAGCAAGAGCTTGTTAGACATGAACGTGAGAGCATGTTGTGTGAATGTGAAAGCATTTTCTAGGAATGTGATTATATTATGTGAATGCAACAAGACACTCAGGAATTTTGTGTAAATGTGAGAGCTTATTTAGACTGTCTCATGAGCATTTGTCTTAAACGTTCTTGTGTTTTGTATGAATGGAGTAAGATTTCGGATAAAAATATATATATTTTTTATATGTTTGTCTATGTAAAAAACAAATGTTTAATAACAGTGAAAACCGCACGTCTTTATAATGTGTGTGTGTGTGTGTGTGTGTGTTTTATATCACAGGACTCATTTGGAGCCTTTGATTACATGGTGTCAGCGGATCGCAAGTTTGTGTGTTTAATGACCAACTACTCAAAGGTGCAGTGTTAAATACATTAATGATCCACATGCCGTTTTCCCACCGTAAGCATTTACACTCAATCTGTTCTGTTACAGACTTGGAGACACTCATATACTGCAACTTATTTAATCTATGACCGGGAGAGCAGGTCAGTAACTTCTATCAGATCAGATTGAGATTGGTGTTAAAAAAAATGCCTTTACTGCAAAAAACAAAACAAAAACACATTTATAGTCCATCATTTCACTCCAGTCCATAATTGGTCACAACTGGAGAAACAAACTAATTTTACTGACCTACTGTAATTTGAACCTGATCGGGTAGTTAATCAAGACGAACTAATGAACAGAATTTAATCAACAACAGGTCTTTCGTTGTCTCATGAGCTTTATGTTTGAACGCTTATTCACTGTACGTATAAATCTCATGTTGCTCTTTGTTCAGGACGGTGCTCTCTACAGATATCCCACATGAGGTCCAGTACCTCGCCTGGGCTCCGACTGGCCACAAACTGGTGGGTTTAAGGAAAATTTTACAACAATAATTTCCTTTATTCTTGTTTGTTGTGTGCTGATTATCAGCCATAAGCTACAATATCACACACCGAGGTCATGCTGTTGCGCTTTAATATCAGCACACCTTGTTCCACACAATAAGTAGAGAGGGATTTGGGATTTAGTCTTGTGTTAGACTCTGGTTAGCTTTTTAGCTCATGTTAGTCAAAAACAGAACGATTCAGAAGGACTTAGAAGTGATTAGTGCGGAGACGGCGTGTTGTTTAAGACGCCATAACGTTATCAGACGTGTGTTCTTACTGAAAGTGCTTCTGTGACTGGGTGTGAATGTGGGTTTAGTCAGACAGCTGCTCTCTCCTCAGTACTGCGGACCGTACAGACCTACTCTCACCCACGCTGAGACACACAGTTAGTGTCATTAACCACTGGACAACACCTGGGACACGCCCACTCATACACAGAGTTACACATCACAGTGATGTTACTGTCTAATATCAGCACTCATGAAACACCTTGTGTCCAATCAGATAACTCGGTCAGAGCTAATGTTTTAGTAATGATATATTTAACATCACCATTATTGTATACTGTACACTTCAAAGTAAAGCATTTTACTATCAGTGTGATTGTAATTATATGTAGTATAATTACAGTCATTGATTATAATACAGTACAAGTAAGAGTGTTATCCTGTAAGATTAAAAGAAAAGTATGTAGATAATATTGTGGTGTTTTTAAGGAAATATAATGAGAACCCACTATATAGAAGAAGATATTTATACTATTGATAATCTTTAATTATTGCCAAATCTAGTCTGTAATTTCAGTGCTCCTGGACATCATGACCGGAGGAATGAAACAGATATCAATAGCATTGTAACTTTCCCAATATACTCGTATATCCAACATATAATTGTGCAGCAGTAGTGCAGGACGCCATCTGTCACGTGGCTCAGCTCTTTATAGACGTCTGTGATGGTGGTGTGACTCAGGGTCAAGTCGATGTCTTAACGATGGCTCTATCTAAGTTGTGTAAAGGAGTTATCTCAGGGAGTTATCTCATTTCCTGACAGTGATACCCAGTTTGACGACAATCCTTTAATCTTTTCCATCATCTAAATTTATTACCTTTATCACTTCTGCTCGGCTGATGGGGTTTAAAGATTAAAACATATGATGGAAAAAAACATCATTCTCTTGAGTGTGGTTTAGTGTGCTGTTCTTAATCTCCTTCTTAATCTCCACTATTCATAAACTCATATAGATTACAGCATTGTCATGTTGTATAATAGTCTGATCTCCTCTCTCTCTCTCTCTCTCTCTCTTTTTCTCTCTCTGTCTCTCTCTCTCAGGCATATGTATGGAAGAATAATGTGTATATGAAGTCCACTCCCTCTTCCCCGGCACAGCCAGTCACCAGTAACGGAGGTCTTTTGATTAAGAATGGTATTCCTGACTGGGTGTATGAGGGTAAGTGAGGTTGACATAACATTATAGCATAACATTTCATAACATACATAAAAAAGTAATGTAACATGATATAAAGTAACATAATGTAACATTAGGTAACGTATCGCTGCATAATGTAATATATTGTAGCATCAGATAAAATAATGTAACATAACGTAAAGCAACAAAACATGATGTCAAACAAAATAATGTAACACAACATAGTATAACATTATATACTGTACTTTTACATAACCATCATGTTATAGTATTTAACATTACATTACAGTAGAATACATTAAGCTACATTATCCTACTTGCATTCGTGCATAATATAACACTGTAGTGTAACATTAACCACTGTAAAATAATGTAACAAAGCATATCATAACACTACACAATGTAACACTGTGTAATGTAAAATAATGTAACACAATTTAACATTACATAACGCAACATAATATAACTTAATGTAACATTCTGTAACATAACACTAAGGTAATATAATGTAGCATAACATTATGGAACATAATGTATATTATATTACCTTATAATGTAATGTAAGTTAAATTAATTTAACATCATGTAACATAATGTAACTTAGCATAACATAATGCATCATAAAGTAACATTTCCTAACATAACGTATACAACAAAATCTAAAATTGCGGTACATACTGTAATGTCTTGTAACCTAACACAACTTAATGTGAGTTACATACATGCATAACATAGCAGTACATAATGCAACACAACATAAGATACGCAAGTAAGACAATGTAGCAAAATGTAACACACTGTAATGTAAGATTTTATATGATAGCATAACATAATGCATATTTAAAATTTACAATGTATAATGTAACACTGTGTATCATAAAATATTTAACATAAAGTAATATTACGTAAAAATAACACTACGTAAGGTAACATGAAGAAGCATAACAGAACGTAATGCAACATAAAGAAACAACACCACATGATGTTAGATAATGTAACCTTTGGTAACACAACATATTGTGATGACATAATATAACCAAGCATAACCTAATGTAACATAATGTAAAATAGCATAACATAACAAAAACGAATGTGATGCAACATAACATAACATCGTGTAATGTAACGTAACAAAGTATAGTAGTAACTAAACGTATCATAATGTAACACTGTATAGCATAATGTAATATAACATAACACCATGTAACATAACGTAACATAACATATCATAACATTATATAATGTATGATTTAATTTAATTTATCATACCATAACATAACATAACAATGATTTTAAATTAGTTTAGTTAGATTAGTAATTAGCTAGTCTAGTCACTAATGAGGAGACACAGTGGTGTAGTTGTTAGCACTGTCGCCTTGCACCCCCAGGGTCCGGGTTCGATTCGTGGCTGGGTTCGATTCCCGGCCAGGCTCGATTCCCGTCTCTGTGTGTATGGAGTTTGCATGTTCTCCCCGTGCTTGGTGGGTTTCCTCCGGGTACTCCGGTTTCCTTCCACAGTTCAAAGATATGCAGGTTAGGCTAACTGGCGTGCCCGTAGTGTGTGAATGGGTCTGTGAGTGTGTATGTGTGTGTCTGCCCTGCGATAGATTGGCACCCTGTCCAGGGTGTACCCTGCCTCGTGCCCTAAGCTTCCTGGGATAGGCTCTGTGAATTTTTAACGGGAATTCTGTAATGATGGTTGTAGACCGTTTTGTGCGTTAGTGATCAATAAGGTAGCAGTTTGACTGGGTTGATCAATAGTCTGTAACACTAACACAAACATGCCAAGGATGGAAGCTGGAAACACATAACAGAACTCAGCAGAAAGGCTCAAACTTCAACGGACTGCAATAAATACACAAAGTGAGTAAAGGCTAATTAAGGGTCAGTCAGCGGGCAGGAGCCGAGACTGATGCTAGCACTGATACGGTAAACGTCTTTTAACCTCAACAGAGGAGATGTTTTC
Organism: Clarias gariepinus; assembly: GCF_024256425.1. Lineage (NCBI taxonomy): Eukaryota > Metazoa > Chordata > Actinopteri > Siluriformes > Clariidae > Clarias > Clarias gariepinus. The sequence continues at coordinate 45,810,942 of NC_071102.1, read as the reverse complement.
CACCAACCATGCCATGTGGTGGTCTCCAAACGGAAGGTTCTTGGCCTTCGCCGAGATCAACGACACTGATGTGCACGCCATCGAGTACTCATGGTACGGGCAGGGTCAGTACCCGGAAACGGTCAACATCCCATATCCTAAGGTAAGAGCTCAGTTTAGTTCAAAATTCAGCTCATGATTCATCTTTAGCTCATCATTCCGTCTGCAGTGTATATAAGCTACAAAAATGATATCTGGGTGAAAGTAATTTAAAAGGAAATAGTTTTTATTGTTTGTATTAAATTTCCAATTCAAATTAAAATTTTATTTGTCACATACAGTACGTACGATATCAAATCAGTGAAAGATTATCAATGAGAAATAAAGTATGGAATAGAATAAGATTAAAACATAGAAAAACTTAGCTGCAGAAAAAAATAGAAAAACTAAATATAAAATATAAAAAATATTTTAGCTCTACAAATTATAGACAATATGGCCGTACAAATATAGAAAATATAGAAACTGGTGTGGAAATTGATATAGAATAGGATCTACAGGATAAACCACATGTTGTATCCATGTTTAGTTTCAGTTAAAGCTGTGGAATGTCTGAGATAAAATAGAGATATCCTTCACCAGCCAGAATAAACAAGACATTAATAGACCTCTTGATCCCCCCAAAAAGAGTAAACATAACATATAACATATTATTCGCAACATACTGTGAATGAAACAATAACGTATTAAAACATATTATAAGTCTGTAATGCCCTCAGAGCTGCATCAAATGATTCCAGACGCTTCAGAATCCAGAGGTTATGATATTTATTATTAGCAGCAGTGCTTTTACATTTGGTTTAAACCATGGTGCTTAAAAAACAAGTTTGTTTCCACTAATAGATCATTTTATTCTGGGTTTCCTTTTTTCGTTTCCAGCCTGGGACCCCGAATCCGACCGTCCGCCTCTTTGTGGTCAACGCCTCGAGTGTCTCCAAAACGATAGAGATGGTCGTGCCAAGTGCTCTCACTGCTCGGTAACGCAACCACAGTATGCATGGTTTTGGGCAGCGTGGTCTGGGCCGAGCCTGGTGTTTACTGCATTTCCCTCTAATCGTGACCTCTGAAGTTCTCCTCTTACTCTTTTGGAATTTAGAGAGCACTACCTGAGCACGGTCACGTGGGCCACGGACGAGAAACTCGCGGTCCAGTGGCAAAGCCGTACGCAGAGTCACGTCATCCTGCAGGTGTACGAGCTCGAGGGGGAGACGTGGACCCAAACAACAGTAACCTCTTCTCACTTCTCCTTTGCTTCTGGGGGGCGTGTCTATAGGCATGACATCTGACCTCTGACCTAAAACGTACATGCTTAAAAATGTGTGATGATCTGAGGTTTTTTTCTTTTTCTATTTCACCTGTTTGTTTTGTGCAGACGATAAACTTGGAGAGCAAGACAGGCTGGGTCGGACGAGTACGTAATGCGTTCTGTTCATCTTTCTCTCTTTTATGTCTCTATGCATCCTGTCTTAATGCTCTCTCACTCTCACACTCTCTCTCACTCTCACACTCTCTCTTACTTTCACACTCCCTCTTGCTCTCCTTCAATCTTTTCTCACTTGTCTTTGTTTCGAACATTCATTTTCTTTCTCTATTTAAACATTCTATCCATGTGTCTCTCTTGTTCTTGGTCTCTTTCATCATTCTCGCTATCTCTCTGTCCCTGTCCTTGAGATGGAGAGAGAGAGTAAGAGAAACCCATAAAAAAGGAGAGAAAGAACAATAGATCTACTGTTGTATTCTCTCTTTCATTCTGAGTCTCGCATTTACTTTCAGACACTTCGTCTCTTTTTTCGCTCTCGCTCTGTCTGAGTGTCTCATCCTTCCTGATTGTCTCTCTTGCTGTTGTGTCGCAGTTCTCTCCGAGCGACCCCGTGTTTAAACCCGACGGCTCCAGCTGTTACTACATCACGAGCGACTCGAGCGGCTTCAAGCACATCCATCGCATCAGTGGGGTGAGCTCTTAGCCACAACCACGGCTGGAAACATCTGGACTTGTGTCTGGAGATTTGTTTTGATGGTTTCCTCGAGAATGTTCTTTTATGAAATATTGTTTACAGAAAGTTTGACAAGTGACTGATGCTATGGCGATCGTCATCCTTTTGTTTCAGACCACACTCACACCCATCACATCCGGACGATGGGAGGTCACCGACATCCTCAAAGTGACCAGGGACGCCATGTGAGTGAACTCATTGAAGCTCCGCCCCCTTTTGATGCAACGAATCCTGGCGCTTGGTAGAAAGTCAGGACGAGTTATCGTTGTTATTGCTTCTATAGTTTGTTCTCTTCATTATTTGTTCACAGATTCTACGTGAGTAACGAACACAACAGCCATCCAGGACAAAGAAATGTTTACAAGTGAGACACGGATATCATTTCAACCTACAGAACCCAATTGTTCCACTTGTTCCATACTTTTAACCAAAATTTCTATTTGCACTGTCATAAAAAAAGATCCTGGTTGAATTTCCTTACAAACAGAAATAAACTAAATAATTCATGTGCGTTTTGTTGTTTCTGTAGAATCGCTATAAACGGAGAGACTCATTCCCCACCTGTCTGTCTCACCTGTACACTCATGGAGGACAGGTGTAAATATAACTCCGCCTACTTCAGCAAAGACGCCACCTACTACCGTCTGAGTTGTTCAGGTATGAGCTGATGTCCTTATACATTCCTAAATTTCATAAAAAATAATAACCATGACGTGAATCAGACCATCACACGGTCTTCCTGTTTGTTTCATTCGCTTGATAAAGGTCCCGGACTGCCTTTATACACTTTAAGAGACAGTCGAGACGCTGGATCAGGTAAACTCACAGAGTTTTTATCAAACTTAGATAAATAAGGCACACTTATTCATGCATTTTTAATCAGTGTATATAACTGTATTTTAAACCTGGCTGCAAATATATAATTAGTCTGGATCAGATTGAAAAAACACGCCAGCTAAAGATGCTCAGGTTACAAAAAGAAAAAAATCTTTAGACATTTAGATATTTTGATTATATGATTTTCAAAAAGAAAAAATATCCTTATATATATATATATATATATATATATATATATATATATATATAAGGATATTTTTTCTTTATATATATATATATATATATATATATATATATATATATAGAGAGAGAGAGAGAGAGAGAGAGAGACACTCAAGTTCATAATTCTCAAATATCAGCTTTAAAAAAGGGTGAAAATTGCTAGTATAAGAGGGTCAGTCAAAAATGATCTGCACTCCAGTTATATTAAAACCTCTGTATGCCGCACTGTTTTATCAGCGCTCTTCGTCATGATCTCGCATGAAGATGGACGTCCGCACACTTCCGCTTCGCACTGTGGACACTCACTAAGAGCGTTAAAGCACGCTTGTCTTTGCATAAAGTTAATTGAAATTAATTTTATGGCCAAACTTTAAAAAGTCAGTGCTGACCGTTTAAAAGCTGTCCTTAATAATAGGATTTGTCGTGACTTCAAAAAAATGTAAATAAAATCACCAGTTCTATTCTAAAAGTTTGCTAGCATGCTACTAGGCTAGCTACTTAGCAGGAGAACCTAATATGCACCCAGACCCATTTTTCCTTTCATGGAAATTATAGGGGAGATAAACACAGACCAAACAGACCACATGCAGCACATTTTGAAAGATGGCACATCCCATTTTTTCAACAGTTTTAGGGATAAAAGCTAATATTTGCTTAAATTGTATTATAACAGTTTGTTCAAGAAATGCAGTCATTTAAATATAAACAAAAAGGTTAAACATGAAACGTGAGATTATGTTAAATCATTGTTATTGTTCATTAGGATGAAAGTTTTTTACAGTACCAAATAAATAAATAAATAATTAAATAAATAAACAGCTTTTTAAAATTAGCTACTCAGGCACACCACTAGCCTAAAGAACTTTCCAGAACATTTAAATGGTTTGTCTGTCCATGATTTCTTATGAGCTACAATTTAACACAAATGCTACGTATATTGTGATGTTTAATTGTTCCTGTTAACAATACAATGACTCAAAATGTAGTTATAACTAGTGCTTTGTAATGCTAGCTAGTTAGCAAGCTATTTACCTCACATAGAGCAATGATAAAATGATTAATCTGCCGTGTTTAAATTACGCTGTTTTTAACAAACATGTCTTTTTATTCATAAGTACTGTTTTTTTAAACATACAAGATGGCTATAGTTCTTGGCAACTAGTGGCTAACGAGCTAACTAGCTAAGAGTTTAAAATATAAAATGCAGTAATCCCTTTAAAATCAGCGTTACTGGAGTGGTCCATTTGTGCTGCAAGTACACAATCATGTTAAGGTTAATTTCAAACCACGGGTAATTGAAAGTTGTTTTTTAACAACAACCACACATGGATAGTATGTGAAAATCTGTTTACAATTTCTGTTTGTTTTTAGAGATCAGGGTTCTGGAGGACAATAAAATCCTGGAATCGATTCTCCAGAGCATCGCGATGCCCTCTGTGACACACGGCACACTAAAGATCACCGGGTTCGGTAAGGATTACGTCTGAGAAATAAGAATTATTATTATTATTATTATTTTATTTAGATATTGACCCTGAACCTAAACTATCCTGTTTTATAGACCTGTGGTACCAGTTGATCCTTCCTCCAAATTTTGACAAGTCCAAAAAATACCCTCTGCTAATTGACGTGTAAGACTTTTTGCATTAATTATTTTTATTTTATTGTAGCGTTTTACCGCCGGAAAGGATGTTGGAGAGACGAGTGAGCTTACTTGCTGTCCAATGCTATGGCTGGGAGTAGTTTATTTTACACGCAGCATGTATAACATGAGCAGCACATTCACACGAGAACCACATCCAATTTAACCTAAGCATAAACCGGAGCACATTCAACACATCTCACACACACACACACACACACAACATGGCTGAAGCCACTACCCCAAACACCCTTCCCCAACAGGGTGAACACATAGAAACCCCCGCAAGGCATGCTGGTCGTCAGCAGCCGCCCCGCCCACGTCACACTGCCCCCACCTGAGCTGTGACCGTCCCGGGTCACCATGACGAACTTCGTCTCGGAGGTGTGAAGGCAGCCGGCGCTGGCGTTGGGAACGCCGGAGTCCTTTGGTGGGGGAGGGATGAGTGCGAACATTGTCCTGAGTTCGATGTTTCATCGGCGTGCGGGTGGTAAGGCGCAAGACGGTCTCGGTGGAGCACAACTCGTGCCCACCCCACCAACCGCACCCAGTAGGTGCCCGAAAGTCCTGCAGCAGTGCCCGTGAGCGCTGGATGGGGCCCTTCTCCTGCTTGGCGATGAGCGAATCACGGTCCAGCTGTGACACCGGCGAAGCGACTACGGGTGACTCTGAGTGATGCAGTAACTCGGCTGCACGCTGGCTCGTTCAGCTGATCACCGCCGGAGAGCCTGGAGGACTGCACGGGGAGAATGTTTGGCATCGAGGGTTCTACGTCGCCACGGCACTCCACTCGGTCGCAGTACCGACCACGTGCTTTGCTGCCCGGCCGTCGGAATAACGCGCCGGCGTTAGTGTGTAGGTTTACCGCTCGGTCTGCTACTGGAAATTCCGCCCCCCGGGTGTGTGCTACTAACCTGTCCGGCTGTGGTTTGGGTATTAGCAACCTGGCTACCCCGAAGTTACCATGCAGAGTTCCGTTAGCCAAATTCAGCACCGCACTTCATCTCTCCAGAATGTTCAACCTCAAAATGCAGTCCTCCTCGATATTCCCCACAAAGAACTTGTGTGAATAAGTTCGCTTACCTATTTGGGCTCTCACCGTGCGACACGCCTGTACCTTCACGTAGCCCCCAGTAATGGTGCGGATGTTGAAGGCGGGATCAGGCAGTCTGCAAACGCGCCCGCTTTGCCCAGTAATCCACAGCGCAGCAGGGAAACAGTGGAGCCGGTGTCCCCGAGCGTGTGTAGTAAGACGCCGTCCAGCACACAGTTGACGTAAATCCCAGCGCGATGCCCTACACGTCCCGAACGGAAGTTGAATCCACCAGTTGTGGGAGACAGCTTCCCCTTAGCGCCCCCCGCGCTAGTTTAGCAGCTGCTGGAGTACGCTGTCCCTCAGGCCTGAGGACGTTGCAACGGTAGTCTTGAGGTCCCGTGCCTCGGCATCGCCGCGAAACCTCTGAGACTTGCTCGTTGCCTAGCCGCGACGGGTAGCCCTGTCTCTGGCTAGGTTCACCTCCCGAGCGCCACTGAGCTGCGGGCGGTCACTCAGGTCTTTCGCCGTGATGTTCCGCCATTATGGGCTCAGCGTGCTCGGCCTCGCGCAGCACCTCGGAAAGGGAAGCTGGTACCGCTAACCTGATGTGCTCGCGGAGCCGCGGCGGTCGGAGTTCAGGGACAAATGCGCGATGAGCTAGCTCTTCCCACTTGTCGTGCTCGAATTCCGGATAGGTTTGCCCAGTCCTTCCGCTCATCCGCCGGGGACCAGCCCGCGAAGACAGCGGCTAGTTCTACTTGAGCGAGGAATGCGTGGGGTTTAACGGCGCCTTTGTAGGAAGGCGCCTCCGCCCCGAGGTCCAGTGCCAGGATCTTGATTACGCCGCTCCTCTTTGTTCGCCGTTGTGTGCTCGCGCTAGCTCCATCAGGTAAGAGCTTTCTCTTACCCAGTAGTCGCTCCGCTACTCGGTGGCCTGCTTGAATTTTCCGTAAGTCCTCCGTAGTGCGCTACAACTCGTCATTCTTCATCCCACTTTTGACACCAATGTAGCGTTTTACCGCCGGAAAGGATGTTGGAGAGACGAGTGAGCTTACTTGCTGTCCAATGCAATGGCTGGAAGTACTTTATTTTTTATGCAGCATGTATAACATTCACTTGAGAACCACATCCAATTTAGCATAAACTAAGCATAAACTGGAGCACATTCAACACGTCACACTCACACCACCACACACACAACATGGCCGAAGCCACTACCCCAAACACCCTTCCCCAACAGGGTGAACACATAGAAACTTCCGTAAGGCATGCTGGTCGTCAGCCGCCGCCCCGCCACACTATTTTATTTTACTGGGCATCCCTTAAGAACAGGTGGGGGATTAAACATGATCCCCACTAGAGGGCAGGGCAGAGCAGAAACATCCTCCAGCAGGTTTTCAAATTGCTCTGTACATTTACATTTGGGCATTTGGCAGACTCTCTTATCCAGAGCGACTTACATTTTTTTTATCTCATTACACATCTGAGCAATTGAGGGTTAAGGGCCGTGCTCAAGGGCCCAACAGTGGCAACTTGGTGGTTGTGGGGTTTGAACCTGGGATCTTCCGAACTGTAGTCCAATGCCTTATCCACTGAGCTACCCTGGTGGATAAGGCATTAAAATGTTTAGCCATTGCATATATTTAAAATAAAACAAGAAAAAAATAATAAAAGCGTTGGGTATTTAGTGAATCGATTCATTGAGTCACATTACTCTGGCTCAATTAGATTCCTACTGCATTTCCCCCCCTAATGCAATATTGTCGGCAGGGTTCACTTTTTTTCTTCTTTTTACAGCTAATCCATGTTTTATGTTTACTTTGAGAAATCAGCTAAACAAAGCAGAATTTCATCTCAAAAACTGTGTGAAACAGAGCATGCTTGTTTGTTTACTGCATCACATGTTATATTTTTTCCACACTTTTGTCATGCATGCGTGTATCAACAGTATGCGCTGATAATAAGTTACACTAAGAAAGCTAGTATAACTCAAACTATTATAATCCTCAAGCACTGAGACTATACATGGTCTAGGTTAAGCCTTAGCAATAAAATATCCCAGTAATTTAGTAAACATAGCACCATAATTTTGCACGTTCTCTTCTCTTTGCTAGCTACGCCGGGCCGTGCAGTCAGAAGTCAGATTTTCGTTTCCGGCTCAGCTGGTCTACGTACCTGGCCAGCACAGAGAACATCATCGTTGCCAGTTTCGATGGCCGAGGAAGCGGATACCAAGGGGACCGGATCATGCACTCTATCTATAAACGACTCGGCACTTATGAAGTGGAGGACCAGATCACCGCCGCTAAGTAACATGACGTGACATGTTTTTTCATTCCCAAACACACCCATGTTGACTTTCTCTTAAAAACCTAAGTTCCAATTTCTCAAAATTTGTAAAAATGCGGTAACTAAGTGAAGAAAAAAAAATCTAATGACTTTGTACTCATTGAGTCTATACCCTATGCTTGCCCATCAACACAAAGCTCCGCCCCAGAATCTACAACACTTTAACTTGATTTAGCATGAGCAAGGCAAGGACAACACTATAAACATGGAAACCAGCTCGTAACCCTTTATGATAATGGTCCAGAGTGCAGTTTTTGTCTGTTTTTTTCTTCTTAATAAGCTCTTATCAGTGCTAAACTGAGGTTATTAGCATGCTAGCAGGGAGGCGGACTGAAGGGGCATGTGAGAGTGTCTATAAAATTTCTAAAAGCAAACACAAGCAAGCATTCCCGGACCGTAACGCTGTTTTCTATAAATTTTTAGTCATCCACGTAATACTTTTGTCCTGAAGTCATGGATTAAAACTTTATTTTTGTATCACGATCTGTTTATTTTTCTAGTTAAATTATGCTATTAAGAAGTAAAAAAAAAAATTGTCTATCGCCTTTAATTTACTTTAAATGAAATTAATTGCTATTCTATGTATATTTTATATAGCATTGTTCTGTTAATTAATTAATTTATCCTATTTCAGCGGTACCCCTGCGTACAACTTTAATTCGTTCCGGAGGCGACCTCTTAAGGCAAATTTCCGTATTGTGAAACGCACTTTTCCATAGGAAATAACGTAAATGCAGAAAATCTGTTCCACCCACCCAAACATATTACCAATATTACCAATTTAAAACACTAAAATCATATTTTTGCATATAAGAAAACAATTAAAACATTTAGAAAAGGCATGTAAATAAAGTAAAATATAAATTAAATAGACATTAAACCTCACTTAACCTTAATTTATGATTCCTCTTCACACCGGCTACTTTAAAAACCAAACTGAAAGCAGCTCCCTTTTCTTCTTGCTACCGTCCTTGATGACATTCTTGAGACCCGCGATGCTGTATCACTGAATCGTGCACACAATGAAAAAACAACCTTCCCAAAACTTGCTCCGTTTGTTTTCCACTGACGTAAACCAGCTTTGAACAGGCGTATGAGCAACTTAGCCATCACAAGGTTTGGCTCGGCTGTACAGTATGTCGGAAATGCTCGGCCTGTCGATCCAAATTTTTTGAAAAATTTCAGTTCTAAAGGCGAAAATTCTTAAGGCAGGCGTTTGTGTGCTGAGGTACCGCTGTACTGGAGAAAACCAACATTAACCAAAATGGTAATATGATATTGTTGTTTGTCATATTTTAGACATTTCATCAGTTTGGGCTTCGTCGATAGTAATCGAATTGCGATCTGGGGTTGGGTAAGTCGCCATCACACGTACATATTGTGTTACTGTAACTGATGTGCTGATTATTATTTGTTAATCACTGCATGGCTATGAGAATACACAAGGCTTCACTGTGAAAAGCTTTACAACTCATTGTTAAACACTGACACTGGAGACTCCTTCCATACAGTGCATGTTAGTGCTAAGACTAATGTTAATGTTTACGTTATAGAAAACCTTTCCATAGCAAACATCCATGTGGACTGTAGCAGGATGTGCTGGATATTTCTTTCTATTTTGTTTATGTTTTCAGTCCTACGGCGGTTACGTCACCTCCATGGTTCTAGGGTCGGGTAGTGGAGTGTTTAAGTGCGGCATGGCCGTTGCCCCGGTTTCGAAGTGGAAGTATTATGGTATGGAAATTCTAGAGGAAGACCTACTATAAAAGATATTGATTAACTTATTACCCATGAAGTCAATCCTCACATTTTTATACATTACGTAGAGAATGGTTGATAATTTAAATTGAAATGTCATGTCGAGGAGTTTCGTTATTTTACAACTAAAAAAATATTAATGCTAATGTCATCATTTATACCAATAAAACATACCATCAGTGATAAGTATTTCTGGCGTCTGCATCACAGTATATCGTCGTAGCATTATATTGTAATATAATCTCCTTCGGCTTCAGGTACCACGTGTAATATTTCACACCTAATTTATTATTATAATTTTTGCTAAATACACAGATTCCATCTACACAGAGCGCTACATGCTAACTCCGGAAGAAAACCCAGATTTCTATGAGGTAAGTTGGAGGAGTGAGTCTTGTAGGAGCGTGAGTCAGCTCAGAGAAACGCTGTGTGATTTACACGTGTGCACGTTTGGAAAGTGTGTTTAAAAAGGATGTTGTGATCTGCGCAGAATTCCACAGTGACGGGCCGAGCGAAGAATTTCCACTCTGTTCAGTACCTGTTGGTGCACGGTACAGCCGATGGTGAGACACACACACACAGATATTTAGAATTACCACATCAAGACCCCCCAAAGAGGCGCGTGCGCACGCATACACACACACTTTTAACAACCTTATTCTGTAATTCACTCTTGCTTTCATGAGTGCTTTCACAAACACACTTCCAAATCAAAACCCCCCACATGGGTACGTGCATGCGCGCACACACACACACACACAGGCAAACACACACAGGCAAACACACACACACAGGCAAACACACATTCAGGTTAGAGTTCATTTGGAAGGGCCATGTGTCTTCACACACATTCAGGTTTGAGGTTATTTGTGGGGACCAAGTGTCTTCATTAGCGCTGAAATGTCACCAGGGGCTTTCTCTCGTCATTGTCTTTATTTTACTTACTTTTACACAAACTTCACAAGTAACACACACTCACACACACTCACACACACACAATCCTTTCTAATTATAGTCTACTTTGTGTTTAAATGTTTTTGTTTCATGACGTTTGTTCTCTATGACGTAGGTGGGTCAAAAGGTCCCATAATAAAACAGATCCACACAAAACAACCACCCCCCCAACTAACAAACACGCGTGCACACACACACACACACACACACACACACATGTATTGCCGTACTTGTGGGGACCAGATTATTTCAGAAGCTCAACAACATGAGTGATTGTCTATGTTCCCCAAAGTATTTTTTTTTTTCACAGTTATGTGTGTTTGGTAGCAAGTTCGGTGTGTGGGGCAAAACTAATTTTCATATTATGTCATCGTAAAATGCTAGCTACTTTCTTATCTGGTGCAAATTTAATGTGATCACTGATATTTTGTGCCTAAATTTATTTGTGTCGCAAGAGTGAATTTGCCCCTAAGCTGAACGAAAGGCAATTGTGTGCATTCAAATATGTAACCCGTCACATTTAATCAGTTTGAGGTGTGCGTATGTTCAGATTCATGGTTTAATAAGCTCTATTGTGGTACCCAGTTTATTACTGTATCATGTCCGGTTTTTGAGATATGACCAGTGTGGATTTGTTTTCAAGGAGGTTGTCGGAAATTAAAAAAAAAATCTTTTCTGTTGAATTTTTTTGGATATTTAAATAAGGATTCTTTGATGTGTTAAGAAACCTCATTGACTCCAGGATTTCCTTGCTAACCCTGGGAAAAAAAGGAAATTATTTAAATTTTACTTTGTAACCTAACTTCTATCTTAAAATGTTATGTTTTTTGTGAATTTTGTCTTTAGTTTAAGTGCATTTTCCAGCTATATTTTCAATCGTAGTTAAATGTTTCTGCTTTTTTTTTCACTGCACATCATAATGTGTATGGTCGTGTACATGACAAAAAAAAAATTGAATCTGGTTTATGGCAAAGAAATTCAATTTCTTTCTATCGCAACTGGAGTCACCAGCTTAGATAGGGTTTATCAAAGTGCTTTACGGCAATATTTAGCATTTAAATTTTTCTAAATTCTTTCGTTAGGTATTTATCAATCGATTTATGTTGAAATTGAAAATTCTATTAATTTAACCTACAGTGCTCTGTTTGGCCAAAATTAACCTGCGTGACTTAATGCTTGACTTGATATGACGTGTCACGTATAATAACAAGTTTTTAGAACTTGCATAGAATGACTCACTTAACATAAACAACCTAACAACAAGTACACTTAGCTTAGCTACACAGCTATATCCATCAGTCACATTCCTTCTTCAACACATTTCACAACAGCAGCCTCATTTTGGCTTTAAACCCCCCGAAAATGGAGTTTATGGCTTTAGTGTCTGAACAACACTGAGTTCTGAGAAGACAAAGAATTGTAAGTCAAGCAAAAAAAATAAAATAAAAAAAAAACAGAAAAGGTTTTTTATTTAGAAATTGAACATGATAAAGTGTTGAAGTGTCATCATAAAAACTATGTGATTATATCACGTTTAGCTGAATTAGCACACTTCTGGTCAATGGAAAATGACGTAAATGGAATCGCCACAAAGCAATATTTCTTGCATATGTTTAATTTAATGTGTTTTTAGATAAAAACAAAATAAATAAACAAATAAAGTTGTAGTGTGTATTAGTTTTTGGTCAAACTTGGTGACATTTTTGTAAAATTCAGTTTAAACACAGCCAACAGGACTGATATCCTGATACCTAAAATAGTATTGTGACCGAACCCTCCTGACTGTAATGTTGTCACTGGACTTCGTGTTCGATAACTGGTTAAAAGCACAATTCCATGATATGTTTCATACAGAGTCATATTATATTTTTCAGATAATGTTCACTTTCAGCAGGCAGCACAGATCTCCAAAGCTCTCGTTAACCAAGAAGTGGATTTTGAGTCCATGGTAAACACTTGAGAAAATTTTAATGATATAAAATTTTATAGAGGAATCCAAAAGTCTGATACATTCTTTTATTGTGCATTACATTCTAATTATATTTAGAAAAATATTACAAGTTAGACTACCAGCAACCAAAAAGTGAAAAGTAGGATATTTGAGAATTTGTGTATTAAAGTATTTGGTGTTCAAAGTCCCCATATTGTTTAATGGCATAAAAAGGTTTTAAAAAGTTACAAAATTATTTTCCTTGCTTTATTTAAAAAAAAAAAAAAAAATTAATGTTGCGTACCCAGATTTTTAGTGTGATCTCAGGCTTTTGGACTCCACTATACATCACACAAACATTTCAGTAACCTATTACAGTACATAAATAATGTGTGTTAGTTACGTGTATAGTTCCTGATTCACCGTCATTAAGAGCAAACTTAAGTTCCTAAAACTCCAGCATTTGCACTGTTTATTTAACACCCATCCATCTTCAACTCCCCTCTTCACTGTCTCTTAGTGGTACACGGATGAGGATCACAGTCTCGGAGGATCAGCCAATGCACACGTCTATAGGCACATGACTCATTTCCTGAAGAACTGCTTCGCCTAATGTGTGGCTGTAGACGTCACATGACTCAGTTCCAGGAAATGTTCCTCAAATCGTTAAGAAAACCAGTTTTTTTTTCTTGACCTGCTGTTGACCTTCAATAAAAAAAAAAATCCACAATAAACCAAGTTTATATTATTTTATTTTCATCCATCATGATAGCGAACAGTAAGTACACAAGCAGCATGAAAATGTTTGAGCCAAAGCCGACTTCAACAATCAGGGGTAATTAAGCAGCACTTAACCACATGACCACACTGATTACTGATCATTTTTTGCGTAGCAAAGGATTGGAAGTGAATATTCTTTTACAGTAGGATTAATTTCAGTATTGTTTTTGGGTATTGGTAATAAATTTAAAGTATTTTTATACAGATAAAATAGAACAACAATGGTTTGTACCTAAAATGCTAGATGCTAGATATCATGCTAGTTCTTTTGTGTGGATTTTTTATGCTCACCGAGTTTTATTTAAGTTATTCTAATTGTCAAACTTTGCGTGCCTGTTTTTTACGTCTGGTAAATTTTATACAGGGTTTTTAAAAATAAAATTTTAGTAGTCTTAAATAATTGCTTTTAAACTGAAAACTGCATGGCAATAATTAGCTAATTAGATGTACATAGGATAACTTTTCCTATGTAAAAAATTTCATATTAAATAAATATTCTATGTTAATTTGTTATTCCGCTTAATTTATTTTATGTTAATTCAATACAGTGCTCTAGGATAAATGTTTCAATGTTCATTTTTTCCTATGCAAATTCTGCTATTTGAATTTTCCTATATTAAATGATTTTCCTTTGTTTCTTGTTAAAACATTTTCAAAAGAATTTGAATGCTCCATTTTACAAGTTTATAAGTATTTATAATGAATATGACTGAGGGTTCCAAAGTGTAATCCTGACTTAAAAGCTTTCTTCATTTACCTATTTATCCAAATTAACTTTCTATAAACAGTTTGTTTAAGTGCCACAGACTTATATTTAACTTAAACCAGGAGATTTTAAACACTGTGTAATGAGGATATACAATACTCAGTTATTCCATTTGTACAATAAAAGTTTATTTTTTATTTTTGTAAATGAATGAATGTGTAATCACAGGCAAGTTATTTACTGAACATGCAATAAACTTTTAAGTATTCAAACTATTAGTGTGTTTTATATTTTATATTATTTTGTATCCTGAGTACAAGAACATGAAGAGCATCACACCAGCACCAAGTTATGCTTATGTCAGTGTTTTTAAAATATTACATTCAAGTTGAGCTTATTATTTAACTGTGTATTGAAGCACAGCACCAAATTTTGAATTCTGATCAGTCAGAAGGTGTTTATTGATTTTCCATAAAGCAGTGCAGTTACGAATCACAGGTCTATATTCACGTGCTCCTTCTAATATGTTACATTTCGATAGTAAGAGCTTATTAACATTAGCAAATTAACTTATTTCAATTTATCTCAATATTCTGTTGCATTAAGATATCAAGTTTAAAAGATTTTACTGACTATAAATCATGTAAATGCAATTTTCGGAACATTTAAAAGATTTTACACATACAGTGTATTTAGGATTTTATAAATTGCCCAAAAGAGCACATTCGTTAATTTTATTTTAATTATAAGAAAATAAAACAGCCTTATTTTTACATGACAAAGCAGGGTTAGGCGTGTAATGATAACATAATGATTATGTGATGTATCAAGATAATATTATTATATGTAGATCAAATACAATCGATCACAAGCCCCACATTTCATGTGTTTCAAGCTGTGTAAGTATACTCGTCTCATGTAGCTCCTTATATTAGACAAATATACAAGTGCAAATGTACCGTATGTTAAAGAAGCATGGTACAATACTGATAGAATATCATAATCAAATGTTATCACGATGCAGATGAAGCGAGTTGTCTGTAGGTAGGTCCTGATAACTCTGAGCCTAATTGGTGCCAACGCTGTGTGAGTGAGTGTGTAAATGAGCGTACAGTAGCACTTTTTTCACTCACTTTATTTGCCAGGATGCTTTCCGACACCTTAAAGAGAAACGTCCTGTCTTCTTGTTTTAAGCAAACACAATTCAATTCTACAGCAGCTAATGGATTGGGTCTAATGAATGAGCTCAGAGCGTGCATTGCCGCACGTATATTGTGAGGGGTGAATGAGGGGGGTTGTCTGATACCACTATAAAAGAGGGAGGCAGATGGAAGAAAAGTCAGAACAGAAGAACAGAAAGCAACGAGGTTGCGCACGCACGGACACACACACACACACACACCGACACACAGACTCTTCTGCACCGGTGAGTACTGGGGACCTCAAATGCACACACACACACACACACACACACATGCAGAAAAAAGTTAAGAAGAAATTGAAACTTGGCAGTGGCCTTGGATATCAAGAATTTACATGTGTGTGTTTGTGTGTGTGTGTGTTTCAGGTCTTCAAGATGAAAGGCTCACACTTCAGCGCTGGTCTTGTCCTGCTTCTCGTCCTCATCCAGAGCAGCCTGGAGCTCCCATTACAAGATGACACGATCAGGTGAGACATGCAAACCTCGCATACAAAAGGTTCGAACGCGTCGCGGTTAGATGAATCTGAATTTTTAAAAAATCACTTTTAATGTTTAAAGGGGAATGTGCTCAGATTTATTACTCAGTAGAAGTGAAAAAAAAGACACAGTTGACTCACAAAAAATATATATAAATGAAAAACATTCAATAAAATGAATAGCTCAAATACTCAAAGCTTTTTAAGTGTAAATGTTATATTCTGTAAATGATTCGGACTGGATTTAGAGGAAAATCTGGTGTTGATATTGTTTAAATGAATGGTAAAAGTAATTTTAAATTGGTTGATGGTCGCCTTAAGCAATCGCTCCGATTGCCTCTTAGGATCGAAAATAACGACCAGAATATAAAAAAAATGAACTAGTATTTTCAGGCTTAATCATTAATATTGAATGTGCGCTCAGAAAACATGCTTGTGGATCATAAAAAAAACTTGAGGAGGAACAACAGAAAAAAACTAAATAACAAAATAATCTTGAACAATTTCTTTAGTGTCTATTAACATTTCTGGAATTCATTATAAATTAAATCAACAATTACTGAATCTGTTTAAAATGATTAGTCACATTTAGTCACTTATAGATGCTTATTACAATAATAAAAAAATCTGGGAATGATATTAAATTATAATAAATTATAAAATTATAAATTATAAAAATGAATGATATTAAATTTATGCAGTCATTCTTATAACTGACCAGTGGCATCTCTACATTAGGGGTGGGCGGGGTCAGGTCCCACTAGATATCGCTGTTGAGCAGAGCATGATTAGTAAATCAGTCTAATACATAGCTATTATTTTATTTAAATTACATTTTTAATATGACACTGGTAAAAAAAACAAAACATTTAAACCATGTTTTATAGCGGCAAAAAAAAAAAAAAAAGGGAAATAAGTTCAAAACGTATAAGAAATATATATGAATTATTATTATCAGGTAAGCAAGCCAAGCAGTTATGTTAGCCAAAACTAGCAGGGCAATAGATCAATTTATTAAAAGTTAGAATTAGCATCTTGCAATTATAGTAAAAATTTGAGATTGAAGCTAGATCCTAAGATAGAGGATTTAAACATAATTTAGCTAGGGAAACACAAAAAACACTTTTCTTTTTCTTCACAAGCTGTGAGTGTCCTATAATCTTATTCGGTTATCTTATAATCAGAATCAGAATCGGGTTTTATTCGCCAAGTATGTTTAGACAAACAAGGAATTTGATTCCGGCTGTTTGAAGCTCTCAGAGTACAGACAAACCTAATACACTGTACAAAAAAATAATTTGTACACAGTAATCACAGTAATAAAAACATTTTGCTTGTGATTAAATAAGAATAAATAAGGCAGGAGGATCCTGAGTTTGTGCAGTAAAGGGTACATAAAGGGATTGTAAAGTAGGGTGAGTAGCCAGTGATCATTTACTGCTTTTTAAGTTTGGATTATTGGATAATTCTTGTATAATGTTATAATTCCTGTTATTGTTAATGCTGCTCGTACCCCTACCTCCACTTACACCTGCCTCATGCTATATTAATGTGTGTTTACTGTTACTGACATACATTAGTTATGATTTATATTGAGTGAGAAAAATTTTATGCTTTCAGGTTGATTTACGCGAAGCTTAATCGTGCAATTGTTATCGTTTAACGGATTTCTACTGACTGCTGAAAAAATGTGCACCATTCATGTATCAAAATTTTCAACTTAAGAATCTATACTCAAGTAACATAAATACTGTGTGTTAAAAATAAAAAAAAAGAATGGTAAAAATAATGTTTATGTTGAGCCCTTTAAACCGAATTAAGTCCATTACAAAACTTTTTAATTGTATTGTAGGAAATAGATATAAGTATGTAAAATCTACACTAGGACAATTTTTTTTTTAGTGTAGGTAGGTTTTGGCTTGTTAAATTTACCAGTTTGATGGTTTGCCTTAGCATTCGTTTTTATACAAAGTACAATAACGTCTATATACAGTATATATACATATCTATTGACTATTTGTACTTTGTCCAAAAATAAAATGGATTTATTTTTCTTGGTTTGCTAATAATAACAAGAAAAATTTAGAAATATGTAATTACATTTATAATGTACTTGCATCTACTTCTTTTCATTTCTATTATATTTAATGAGTTGAACATAAATATGCCAGTTTTTACCATTCTTTATTTTTGTTCTTTATTTATGTGAGGGGACAGTCTGACCTTAATCTAAATATGTTACAAAAGATAAATGACGTTTTAACCCGTAAAATGTTTAACCTGTTAAATTCCTCTAAAGGTCAAAAACAATTGGAAAAATAATAAATGTTATTATTAACATTTATATTCGTTTTCAGCTCAGAGACAGACGAGAATCTCCTGGACGAGAGGAAAGACATGATGCGGGCGAGGAGACATTCGGAGGGAACATTCTCAAATGACTACAGTAAATACCTGGAGACACGGAGGGCGCAGGACTTCGTCCAGTGGCTCATGAACTCCAAGAGGAGCAAGTAAGTGAGAATTCAGTTATCTGTTTTATTTTTACTATTTACACATGAACCTGTAGATTCAGAGTTAGAATATAATTACTTTTATAAAAGAACTCGACATGAACCATTGTAAGGAGACAACATAGTAGTTCACTTAAAAATTACATTAATTTCAATCAATAAAATAAAAAATAGAACAATAAACTAAATTGTGCTCTAAATACATTCCTTAATTTTATTTCTTTTTTTTCAATATATATATTTTTTTTCTTTTTGCTGTTGTTGTTTTAAAATCTAGGTAGTAAAAATTAAACTAGATAAGATATCAATTTTAGATATCTGTTTTTCTCAAACTCGCCTCATTAGTTTGCATTCAGAATGGAGATGACACTGAGATATATCCACTTTGTCCTAAATCACTGCCTGTCCTCGCGCTCCACTGCACTTTACTTGCATATTACCTCGAGCACTTTTTCATCTAGGCTTTTATCCTCTGCAGATGTGTGTCGATATGGATGGTAAAGTGTTTATTTATTTATTTTCCCTATCTAACAGCGGCCAGGTGCGGCGCCACGCTGACGGCACCTACACCAGTGACGTCAGCTCGTACCTGCAGGACCAGGCGGCTAAAGACTTTATTACTTGGTTAAAAAGCGGCCAGCCCAAACCAGAGTAGGCACCACCACCACTACCATCATCATCATCATCGCCACGGCAACCTCACCTACTGTGCCTTATGGAGAGACAGATATATAGAGATTAATAGATAGAAAGAAAGAAATTTATAGCAAATTAAACTCTTCAGTTATATTATATTATATTTATATTTTCCCTTTATCTCTCTTTTTTTCCTTTGCTTCTTTGGCCTTGTCTCCTTTGGATGACCCTATCCTAACCCCTTGCTATAAAACAGTACTGCTAATAAATCACGCTGAATTAACTCTGCTACTTATTTCTTTGGCTTTGGGAGCTTTGTGGTGAAACATGCTACATTTCTGATCACTAATGCTAAGAAACTGAGGTGGAAATGATGCTAATCTGCTGTCTGGGTGACTGGGCTTTGGTATACTTTGCTATGTTCACACATACACACACTCTTTCCAAAAAATAGCATAAATACAGTAGCATAGCTGCATTTCAGGTCAATGCTAACAAAAAACTACTAATCTCTTAAAATCTTAAGTAGAATCTTAAATCTCTCTTTTGGGACTTAACACACACACACATACAGAAGGAGAGAGAGAGAGAGAGAGAGAGAGACTTAGCAATGCTAGCTTATGTTCATTACTTCGATTTGTAGCCATGCTGATTACAGTGTGTGTCGTCATAAAAAAAAACATCGCAAAACCTCTGTAGGTTATGTACAGGAAACAGAATTGAGCGATTCTTTCTCAATGACTCTTCTACTCCGAGTCATTCAATCTTTTGTCTCGTGACTCCCATAGACGCTAGGAAGTGCAATAGATTTTTTTTTAAAACGAACGACTCAGACTGGAAGATATAAGAGGTGAGCTGCTCATTCTGTTTATTATAATATGTCCTTAGGTTTAGTGTAATATTTTCATTACTGAAACTATAGCCAAAATGTGTGTATGTAGACGTATTGGGGTCTTTTTTTTATTGAAATAGCAACATTTTATTTTATTTCTGATCAAAAGAACGAAATGAACTAAATGACTCAAAAAAGGTTCGTTCATTTTGATAAACGAGATTTAAAGAACCTGGTGATTCAAACTTCCCATCACTAGTGTGAACACTTCAGGGATTTTTTTTCATTAGCACTAGTGTAGACATATATGGTGTTACAATTGATAAATTCAGATAGCATGTTAGTATTAGTCACAGCAGCACAACTATGCCTTTAATTCATGCTAAAATAATCATTGTTAATCAAATCTTTGTTTGTGCTAGCTTGCTTATCTCACTTACAAGGACCTTAAGCAAGTCGCTTAACCTAATAAGTTAAATTGAAGTCCTTGTGGATAAGAGTGTCTGCAAAATGCCGTAACGTAAATATGCATACGGAGGCACAAATTTCTGCCATCTTAACATTTGAAGACATTTGAGAGGACAAGTCTTTGAGACATTTTTGGGTTGCGAGGACGTCTATGTTAACATTAATGATATAAAAACATCTGCTAGCTGGGATTACACTACTAGCATAGTAAGACTATAATTTCTTACAAATGAAACAAAAGAAAGTGCGAATGCTACTCATGTGCATGCATACAAACAGACCTTCACCTACGTTATCCTTAACATTTTACATACTATGCTGTGTGTATATATATATATATATATATATATATATATGAAGAAGTGTAATCCTGGCGTGACAATCCTCTTGTTGTGTTCATGCTCAGTGCTCTTCAGAGGAAGTGCTCAGACACGTTACATAAGAGACACGTGGACGGCAGCTTCACCAGCGAAGTCAACAAGGTGCTGGACACCATGGCTGCCAAGGAGTACCTCCAGTGGGTCATGAGCTCTCAGTCGTCAGCGAGGTAGCGTCTTTAAACAGAACCATACATGCACAAAGTGTATAATTTCATATGGAAATAACAAGTAGTTTGATTACTCAGGAAATTATCTGTTTTTAAATTGTAAGTTATCATTGCATCACGGTCTTAAGCGACATTTAAGGTCCATAAGGCAAAAAAATAATTAATGCACACAAAGCTCTGAACCTCTCCGAACGTACCGTAGCTAGAATATACCGTGCCATTTCTAGTAGAGTATAATTAGCATTAGCGATAAAATGCCATTTTAAGTGCACTTAGGTTTTCTTGGCTATGTAACACACACATGCTGAAGCCATGACTTAAACCATTATTTTTCCTAATGAGTAACACATTTAAAGCTGGTGTTACATATAAAAATTTGGCCCCAAAATCTAAAGAATTTATATTATCACTCACATCACATCCAAGTTGAAATTTTTGACGGAAACCGTATTAAAGATAAAAGTTATTCCAAAATGCCTGACCAACAATAGGTTTAAGATATTTCCAGACCTAGCTAAAGTCAAGCTAACGTAAATATATTTCTTTTGCAGCGGCAAGCGACACTGAAAACCCGAAGAAAAAACGAGTGCTTCCCGTTCCTGAAGTGAACTTTTAGGATGTTTGTTCTTCACCCTGAGAATCTTCAAATCATGGAAAAAAGCCATAGTCCTTGATATGACACAGGAAATCAAAAGCCATATACGCATATATTTAATACTCAATTGTTTGTACTGTGGATATTTATTTGCCCTAGATTTATGCTATACGTTAAAAGACAAATATTTAAAAAAGAAATATTTTTCTATAGATTTGTGCTATTTTTAATGCTTGATATTTATGAACTGGTTATAAAACTCAGGTGAAATGTTTTCAAACTCTCAGGTTTAGGACATGTGAGAGAAAATGATGTGTGTAAAAAAATGGTGTCCTGCTTTGCAAAATAAAACTTCATGTTTAATAAGTGGCTTTTCTTTTATCACATGGGAGACTGCTTATGGCTCCTTTAATGTTGTTTACATCAGAAACATGTGTAATGTCATGTGATAGGGAAAAAAGTTCATGTCATAATAAAAATAAATGCAAATGCAAAAGTAGTTCTACTTTAGCTACTTCAGTGTTAATATCATTATAATTTTAAAATAAAATGATGCACTTCCCAAAACAAACAAATATAATCACACTAACAGTTTAAACCACATCTCCAAACCAGCCCTTCTAATATAAACTTGTTTGTTTATATATTTATTTATTTTTCATCTTTTTAATTTTTACCATATTTAGCTTTCTATATTTCTTCTTCTTTTTGGTCTCATTGAGCTCAATGTCATGAGATCATACTGGTCCAGTTTGGTATAAATGACTTATGCAGCAAAATCTTGTGTGAAGGCATTGTTTCAAGCACAGGGTTGTGCCAAGTTATTCGCCACTTTTCAGCATAAGTTTAAGGCACCGTCAATGCTGAACAGCTTGAAATATCAAATATTCCTTCGCCATTTTGTATCCGCAATGTCTTGAGATCATTTTGGCCTGGTTCGATGGCGATCCTAGGAGTATATCAAATACTATCGGGTGCATTATGCAAACAATACAAAATAACTGACGTATTGACCTGGTTAACTGACTTCATTGTTGAGTAGAGTGCATGACATGCAAAGTGAAAGTTGTTCAGCTCAATGACGTGTAGCGAGTTTTTAATGTATATGTATAGTGTGTATGAGCTGGGCAGAAAAAAATCTTCTGTTTGGGCCCTGTGCCACGCCCGGGGCCCAGCCACTCAGGAGTCCAAACGGAAGCGGATTCCAACCTGTGTGACTTTTTGAGCATACTAAAACCGTTAAAAAGTCCCAGACAATTAAAAAAAATTAAATAAAAACTTGGAAACAACAATACACAATAATCACATGACATCAGAGCATCAGCAGTATTAGAGCTGTGCCATCATAGAGCTTGGGCCCTAACAAGGAGACAACATTAAATACAGTCAAGGAAAATAAAAAGGGAGAATAAAGTATTAGATTGATGAGAGCACAGAATAAAAGACAAAATAAAAATAGTTATACAGTAAACAGTGGGTGGGGTAATATCAGGAGACACAGTTAAAAACCGTTAGAAATCTAGAAGTCTTTTGTCTGATTGACTGAATGATCCGGGTCACGCAGAGGCTATGACGTAACAACGTAGCGACGCCTCCTTACGCTGCGTCAAAGACGTCGCTACGTTGTTACGCAGCGTAAGGAGGCGGTGGCTCGAGTACCGTCGTGGACCTTTTGCAGTCACCACCGGCCGGTACACAGGGTCAGGGACGCACACACACACACACACACACACGTACAGAGGAAGCGGCCCAGTCTTCTTTCTATCCCACTTATTAATCCACTCCGCGGAGGTTTTCAGGATGATTAAGAACGGACACCACGCCGCCCAGGAGCCCGGAGGAGCGGAAGCGTCTCACCGCGGAGCCGAGAAGAGAAAGAGAGTCGTCCGAGTGTGGTGTGACGGCTGGTGCGTAACTTAGATTTACCACAGAATTACCACAAAACAACAGCACAACTACCTCATAAATTGTACATTAATATCTGAAATATACAAATGTCTGAAAATAATATAATACATGATAAGTTTAAACAGTGTTTAGTTAGCCGCCCAGCTAACGCTCTGGTAGTGTCCCAAATATACATGTGCACCCTGTAGTACATGACTACACAGGGCGCAGGGTGACGTCGGATACAGCCTAGCTAGTGCACTGTGTGACGCCCCGCCCCCTAGCGGCTGATTACAGTTACTGCTGAACAGCAAACTGATATGAAGTGAAGCCAAATGCAAATTTTATTTGTCACATACACAGTACGAAGTGTAGTAAAATGCTTATACGACCGTCAGTGAGCTTAAAAGAGAATTAAAGCTTATAATAAGAAATAAATATGAATAAAAGAAACACGATAGAAAAATGAAATTGAACTAGGATAAAAATGGAACTTCAAATAGAAATATGCTGTACATAAAAATAGAAATATACTGTACAAATAGAAATAAACTGTACAAGAACATTTAAGAAATTAAGAAATTTTGATATTTTTGCAAGAAAGATGGTGTGCAAATATGCGTAGAAAAAAAGTGTCTCTGTGCAATGGTCCAGAATGTAAACGTAAACATGTAGTGTAGATGTGAAGGTAGATGTGCGTGGACTTGTCCATAGTGTCCATTGATGTAAAAAGATTGATTGATTGATTAATTGTGAAAAGATTGTGTTAGTTCTGCATAGTGGTGTGGTTGAGAGACCTTATCGCCTGCGGGATGAAGTCAACATCACAGTCCCAATATCAAGTCACATATTACAAGTGAGAGATTTTTGAATGAAGGGTGCATTACTTGATTTAAAAATAATTGAAAGAAACACACACTATCTACTATCTATGATTATTTATTGAACATCAATGTTGAACAACTAACATTAAAGCACACATTACCTAAAACTAACAGTCACTTTGTTCTTATAAAAAAAGTCAAAATAAATAACTTGCACTTTTGGAAACAAAATAAATTATTTTCAGTGTTTCTTTTTTTTAATAGTAGAAAATATGCAGTATCTCTTCTAAATAAAATAACTCTTGTATAACCTGTAAATAATATTTTAAACAGTGAATTTCTTGCATCTTCTGTAAACAAATATTTTAATGTGCAAAGTATCAAGTGTTGTAATGAAAATAGAACTCTCTAAACACTGTTGCATGAGGTGATCTTAGCGATCTTGTCATGTCACTATATGAACAGGTAATTACTCTAAGCCGTTCTCTGTGGTAATGGCTGAAAGTTTTTCTTCCGCGAGGTCCCATTCAGAAAGCATATCTTTCAGACCTTGCGCAATTATATCTGCCGTGTGATCAGCTGGAAAATATGCCGTCTCAAGGCATCTCTGGTGCAGCTTCCAGTCGTCGTCAATGTGGTGCAAAGTAAGGCTCAGGAATGGGTCCATCGTCCTACTTGACCAGAGATCAGATGTGGTTGCAAAGTGTTGAACATTTTTCAGTTCAGCAGCTACATTTTTACAACATGTCTTGTACATGTCTGGTAGCACAGTTTTAGTAAATGTGATTGCGATGGCACAGTGTATCTTCTGTCGAAAGTTTTAATGAGGTGTTTAAACCCGCTTCGCTCCACTATAGCCAAGGGAGTCATATCCTTTGCGATGTAATAACAAATAGCATCAGTTATTTCTTTCCATCTTCTTGAACTCTTCTCATACTGTGTGGTATTTGTGAACGCTTGTGTTATCGACATCTGCTTTGCGGAGGCACTTGTTGCTGGGCGCTTGTCGGTCTCTTTTTGTTTTGTTTTTTTGCGCCATGCACTGTTCACATTCAGTATCATGATTGTGCTTCAAGTGTTGAAAAAAATTGGTGGTGTTACATTTGGGCGTCGAAACTGTTTTTCTACAATGTCTACATCTGACTTCATTTTGTTCGATGTCATCCTTACTGAAGCCAAAATGTGTCCAAATAACGGAGACTGCGTTTTCCTTTGGTACAAGCTGCTTTTGTTGCTCAGTTGTCTCAGTGTTTAAGCTCTCCATGCTCGACATGTCGGCGGAATAACGTAACGGAGCGGTGTCACGTGTGCATACGTGCGAGTGTGTGCGTGTGTCTGAGTGTGTATGTGTATGCGAGTGTGTGTGAGAGACCCAGGTTTTAATTTAATCCTGCTGTATCCTGGCAATATTTCTTTACAATTGAAAAAAACATCTAAAATGTTGTTAATTATTTAAATTCTAAAATAATGAAAAGTAAGTGCCCCCTTTTTGATTATTATTATTACTGTTATTGTTTTGCATATTTGTCACACTTAAGATAACCCGAGTAAATACAGAAAGCATTTTTTAAATGATGATTTTATTTTCAATCAGATTTAATCAATGCCCGGACTAGGCCACTAATATTAAAACCTTTTTTGTTTGTTTATTTATTTTTGTAAACATTCATTGACTCAGTGATGGGTGTTTCGCCTCTTATGCAAAATTCCCAGCCAGTTCCCAAACCCCAGCCACTGGATGCAGTGCCAGTCCCAAGCCCAGATAAAATGGGAGGTTTGCGTCAGGAAGGCCACCTGTGCCAAGCTTGTGTGTGCGGAGCAGATGGTCTCCTGTAACGACCCCTTGTCGGTAGCAGCCGAAAGACCAACAGGAGTACAGCGCAGAAACACTGACCTCAACTGAGGCGAGTGAGGAGAGTGCAGGTCTTTAGATGATGTTCTGGGTACTTTAGATGAGATCCTGGATAAATCGGCATCATGCTCTTGGAGTAACTTTGGTCGGCCAGCTGCTCCTGGGAAGGTTCACCACTTTTTCTCAATTTGTGAATAATGTCTCTCACCGTGGTTCGTTGGAGTCCCAAACCTTTGAAATGTCTTCGTAATACTTTCCAGACTGATACACATCAATTATTCTGTTTCTTATCCCTTTTTTAAATTTCTTTAGATCTCTTTGCTTTTATACGTCTTTTGGCGTGCTTCACTTTGTTAGGGGGAAAAAACAATTCTATTCTTAATCATAATTTAAAATCTTTGTGGTATATTAAAATTAGTTTGATGATCTCATTCCTTTAAGTGCGATACATATGCAAAAAAAAGAATTTTTTTAAATACTTTTTTCACGGCACTGTATGATTGTAGAATTGTCGTGTTCAGAGGTGCTTTATTACTAATCTCTTTCTCTCTCCTTCTCAGCTATGACATGGTGCATTACGGTCACTCGAACCAGTTGCGGCAGGCGAAGGCGATGGGCGATTACCTCGTGGTTGGAGTTCACACAGACAGTGAGAGCAATGCTCAGGTCTTTTTCTTTACCTTCACAAACTTCAAACTTTTCTCTATACATATTCTGGTTGTGTGTGTGTGTGTGTGTGTGTGTGTGTGTGTGTGTCAGGAGAGATTGCGAGGCACAAGGGCCCACCCGTGTTCACTCAGGAGGAACGCTATAAGATGGTGCGCGCCATCAAGTGGGTGGACGAGATCGTAGAGGGAGCGCCGTACGTCACCACGCTGGAGACCCTCGACAAGTACAACTGTGACTTCTGTGTGCATGGAGGTGAGAAGGCTGACACACACAAACACACACACTCAACAGAACATGTTTAAATTTAAATTTTATTTGTCACATACACAGTCATGCACAGTACGATATGGAGTGAAATGCTTATACGACCGCCGGTGACCTTAAAAAATAAAAGATTATTAATAAACGATAAATAAATATGAATAAAAAGTTTAATAGAAATTAATTTAGCTAGAATTATAAGAAAAATATAAGCTGTACAAATATGGAAAAAAGGGATCTGTACAATATAGAAAAATATAGAGATTTTTGTTTAAATAAAAAAAGAAACTGACTGGGGAGTGTCCAAATATGCATGAAGGTGTCTTATTTAATGTGAGCCAAGACATCACTTGCAAGTGAAAGTGAGCCAAGAAATGAAATATAAATATGTAAGTGTGCATGAATGTGCAGGTGTCCATGAAAGTCCAGAATGAGTGCAAAGTGACAATGTCATAATTGTTCATGTTTAAATAATAAAAATAAAAAAAAGTCCTGTGTGGAAGAAGCTCCTCCTCAGTCTCTCTGTGTTGGCCATCAGAGAGCGGAATCGCTTCCCAGACTGCAACGGAGAGAACAGTCCATTGTTGGGATGGCTGAGGTCCTTCACGATCTTCCTGGCCTTGGTCCAGCACCACTTGTTGTAGATCGAGTACAGGTCAGGGAGCTCAGTGCGGATGATGCGCTCAGCTGATCGCACCACCCTCTGTAGAGCTCGTCTGTCTTGCATGGTGCTGTTCCCGAACTAGGTTGAGATGTTTCCTGTCAGGATGCTCTCTATGGTGCAGGAGTAAAAACTCCTGAGCACCTTGGAGGGCAGTCTGAAGTCCCTCAAGCGTCTGAGGTGGTAGAGACGCTGCCGGGCCTTTTTCACCACGCTGTTGATGTGACAGGACCATGACAGGTCCTGCCTGATGTGAACACAGAGGTAATGGAAGCTGTCCACTCTCTCCACTGGGCTCTTGTTGATGATGGGGGTCTGGTAGTTCCTCTCCTGCTTTGTACTAAAGTCTACTATCAACTCCTTTGTCTTGCTGACGTTCAAGAGGAGATTGTTCATCTGGCACCATGTAGGCCGTTTAATCGTTGTCAGAGATCAGGCCCCTACAAGTGTACAAAGAGTACAGCAGGGGGCTCAGAACACAACCCTGGGGGGCTCCAGTGCTAAAAGTGAGGGAATCTGAGACATGCCCACCCATCCTTACTGCCTGTGGTCTGCCAGTTAGGAAGTTGGAGATCCTTTGGCACAGAGATGAGCTGAGTCCCAGGTGCTCCAGCTTGGTGGTGAGTGTGGAGGGAATTATGGTATTGAATGTTGAGCTGTAGTCGATGGAGAGCATTTTACCATAATTCCCTCTGAGTGTCCAGGTGAGTAAATGATATGTGGAGGAGGTGAGAGATGGCATCATCTGTGGAACGGTTCGGGCGGTATGCAAACTGTAGTGGATCCAGTGTGTCCGGTAGTGAAGAAATAAAGAAGTCTCTGACCAGGCGCTCAAAGCACTTCATCACTACTGAGGTTTGAGCTACAGGGCGATAGTCATTGAGAGAAGCAGGATGAGGTTTCTTTGGGACATTAACAATGATGGACTCTCTGAAGCATGTGGGGATCACCGACTGAGATAAAGAGATGTTGAATATCTCTGTGAACACAGGTGCTAGCTGGTCTGCGCAGGCTCTCAGGACTTGACCTGAGATGCCGTCTGGTCCTGCTGCTTTCCTGGTGTTCACTCTCTTGAAGGCTCTCCTCACGTCATGCTCGGAGATGATGAGCGCGTTTCCGGTGCTGGCAGTGTCTTTCTGTCTGCAGCCGTTAGCGCAGCTAGCATTAGCATTGCTAGCATCTTTAGCTGCAGTCTCAAAGCGAGCATAGAAAGTGTTCAGCTTGTGTGCCAGAGTCACGTCCGCGTTCGTCATACTGGATTATGGCCGTATTGTCCTTAGTCCCTGGCACCGGCTCCCATAGCGCTGCTTTGCCTCTTTCTTCAGGGTGTTGTATGACGCAGCTTTGTACGGGTCCATGTTTCTCAAATTAAGTCCCGCGTTATAGGCAGCAGTGTGACATCTCAGAGCATCGCGGATGGTTTTATCCACCTACGGCTTCTGATTCGGGAAACGTTCTGATACTCGTTTTTTCCACGGTATCATCCGCTAGTTTCCCGACGAAGCCCACAACCGCTTCCGTAAACGCGTTGATGTCATGTTCCTGGAAATGTCCCAGTCTGCATCATCAAGAACGATCAGACCTTTCACACTCACACACACACACACACACACACACACACACACACACACACACACACACACACACACACGCACACACACTTAGGAACAGCCAAAGGGCGTGAGGTCAATTCCTGTTGTACATGTCTGCTCTTAGTCACTAGAACTCTAGGACCGATGCTCTAGGACCGATGCGCTCTGCAGCGTCGGCGCTTTGCGGGAAAACAGGAAGCTGTTCTCAACCTTAACGCAAGATGTTCGCCGACCTTCAGAGCAAATTGTGATTCAAGTGTCTGGGTTCTCAGACATTAATGTGTGTGTTGTGTATTGTTAGATGACATCACGTTAACAGTGGATGGAAAGGACACGTATGAGGAGGTGAAACATGCAGACCGGTACAGGTGAGGGGAACATGTGTTTACACACACACACACACACACACACACACACACAGGTGTGTGAATAGGAAGTACAGTCATGTGACTGCCATACTGTGTGTGTGTGTGTTTCCGCTCCACAGGGAATGCAAGCGCACACAGGGTGTTTCTACGACAGACCTGGTGGGCCGCATGCTGCTGATGACTAAAGCTCACCACACCAACATGGTTTGTGTGTGTGTGTGTGTGTTACATTTGTTAATTACATGTCAATTAAACACTGGAACTCTGTCTCATCTCACCCTCTCTCTCTCTCTTTCAGGATAACTCGGAATACAAGCAACATGCAGATAACTTTGGAAAGGTGAGTTTTCCACTCTCTCTGTCTCTCTCTCTCTCTACATGTCTCTCTCTCACACGTGCTCACATGAATATACAAGTGTTTAAAAAGCCATGTCTATATGCACTGTGGTCACTAGGGGGCACATGTGAGTCACATAGCTTGTAACGTTTCTTTAACAGACAAAATTCACTAATTCATGTTAATACAGTAATGCAAAAGATCTAACAACGAATCAGTATTTAAAAAAGACTGATTAAAAATAATTTTAAATTAAATAAATAAAGTGTGTGTGTGTGCGTGTGCATCCTCCCCAGGGTCCTAAAGGCCACAGTCCCTGGACCGGTGTGTCTCAGTTCCTCCAGACGTCTCAAAAGATCATCCAATTTGCGTCGGGTAAAGAGCCGCAGCCCGGAGACACCATCATTTATGTAGCCGGAGCGTTCGACCTCTTCCGTATCCTTCTGATTACATGCCAAACCCAAGGTCAAAGGTCACGGTCATTTTGGCTTGACGTGGTGGCTGCTTAGTGTTGAACACAAACACCATCAGTCTGCTGAGGACGTGTCCCAAACCACACGCCATGTTCAGTACATAGGCTGCATAAACATCAACGGTTCACAGAGGATGCGTCCCAAACCAACTGCTCTGTTCACTACATAGGCCGCATAAGTATTAACATCTCACCACAGACGCGTCCCAAACCAACTGCTCTGTTCACTACATAGGCCGCATTTGCACCATCTTCAATGGTATGGGTGTGGCCCAAACTTGTGTTTATTACTTCACTACTTAGCCACCTCAAACGCAAAGACGTGACCTTAAAAAAATAAGTGACCTCATCAACACTAAATTATGATGCATAGGTGTGTGTGTGTGTTCAGCCTTAACCGTCTGCGTCTGATAGACATCGGTCACCTGGACTTCCTAGAGACGGTGTACAAACAAGCTGAGAGACCCTACATCATCGTCGGCTTGCACTTTGACCAGGTGTGTGAGAGGAGTGTGCGGCCTTGTCCCAAATCAAGCATCCATGCTCACAATACAGGGCGCCTTCACTATAAAAACATAATTATGACCTTCCAGGGTGGTCCTGTCCCAAACCACACACCGTAGTGACTATGTAGGCCACACGCACACAGTCAGCAACCCATCACTGAATCACTCTGCTAAGGCGTGTCCCAATTGACAAAGATAAGGACACTTTATTTTATTTTTATTTTTTTTTTATTCATATATTTTTTTGTTGTTACAGGAAGTGAACCGCTACAAGGGGAAGAACTACCCAATTATGAACATCCACGAGAGAACTCTAAGTGTGTTGGCTTGTCGGGTGAGACCAAACACACACACACACACACACACACACACACACACACTGTTGCAGGTGGTGAAGGTGCCGGAATGTCAAAAAAAAAAATTATTAAAGGTTAAAAACCGTTTATTGAGCTGGTCTAGGCCTGCAGTCTGCTCATTAACACACCTCATTTAATATAGTGTGTGTGTGTATATATATATACACACACTGCGTCCTCTGCTCATCTTCCCTTAAGCCTGTTGGTCGTTTGTGTGTATATTACCATCTCCTTTATCCTGCACCTCGGGTAATCAGTTTGTGCTGGGCTCATCCCAGCTTTCTGCCGTCACACACACACATTCCTCAGCACAATGGCTCAGTGTTTTCATCTTGGAGGTGAGGGGGGGGCTGTAGCGGGAGGACAGGGGTACTTTGGTGTTCTAGGTCAGGAGAGAATGAAAAGCATTGAGAGTGGAGTCTCGGATGACACCCTGTGATCTAAACTCTGTCACACTTCACACCTCCAGTATTGCGTTTGAAATGTGAACAAATTTCAGAAAAGGGAAAAATGTGATCTTTTTTTTTCCTTTTCTTTTTTTTTTTCTCCAGTACGTGTCAGAAGTGGTGATCGGGGCACCGTATGCCATAGGCAAAGACCTCCTGGACCACTTTAAGGTAAACCTGAGCTTTCACCAGTGCTAAATTAAATTATATCCTCTTAAAAAAAAACAGCTTGTCGGGTTACATGGTTATAGTAATTATTAATTAGAAGTGATAAATGAATGATGGCCGTCCCTTCGCAGGTCGACCTGGTGTGTCACGGTAAAACTGAGGTTTTCCCAGATACGGACGATTCTGACCCGTACGCTGTAAGTGTGAATGACCTCGTGTTTAACGTTTTATTCAAAATGTGATTTAAAGACGCTATAAATTTTGCTTGACTTGTCGTTCACTGATTGGCAGGAGCCGAAGAAGCGTGGAATATTCCGGACCCTGGACAGCAAGAACGGGCTCACCACTGACGATATTGTCCAAAGGATCATTGCTAACAGGTGTAACAGTGACGCGATACCGCTGTCACATGGCATCACAGCGCTGAGGTCTCATTTAGTTGATTTTTTTTCTAGTTCTTAACTCCGGCCATTTTTTCTCTCAGGCTGCAGTTTGAGGAGAGAAACCAGAAGAAAGAGGAGAAGGAGATGGCCGTGATCGAAGCGCTGAAGCAGCAAGACGATGCTGAGAAATGCCAAGCTGCGACTCAGTAACCAAGATCATCAACAACAAAACAAGACTAAACCAAAGGGCTTGAAAACATTCTCCATTCTTTTTTCCCCATTCACCCCCTGTCCTCCCTCTTTCCCCATCGTCTAGCATACCAAGATGGAGTTGTGGCAGCTAATTGTAGAAAAAGTGCAAAGCTTTGTTACTGATGATGTAACATGTTGCTCATCTTGCTTGTGGGCGTGGCCTGTTCAGTGCAGTAGATTTTAAAGCTAGCTAGATAAATCTGAGCGAGAAGACCGGACAAACAAATCAGGATAATAATCAAGTGTGTGTGCTTTGCATTTGAGATTTCGTTGCTAGCTTCGCAAAGCGAGCTCACTGTCCCGGCTACGTAGACCTGCGAGACGTGTCGCCAACCCCTGCTACCTTCTCCCCTTACGTCTCAAAGCGCCTTTAAGTGGAGGGCTTCAACAACAGAAAAAGATGTCACGGTTGTGAAAGAATGCCTTAACAGTTGGTCAGAAAGAATGCCTTAACAGTTGGTCAGAAAATGCTTTGCAAAATATTACTACTTTAAAAAAAAAAACATACTTCGGCTCATCCTCCAGTAACAGAGGAAGATTCAATGGGTGCAAACTTTTCTGTCTGTCCTACAATACAGAACACTTGATCCAGGTTTGACTTTATTTAGTGTTGCTTTTGTGAA
Source organism: Clarias gariepinus (assembly GCF_024256425.1). Classification (NCBI taxonomy): domain Eukaryota; kingdom Metazoa; phylum Chordata; class Actinopteri; order Siluriformes; family Clariidae; genus Clarias; species Clarias gariepinus. The sequence continues at coordinate 45,777,770 of NC_071102.1, read as the reverse complement.
CTGTGGTGTACCTAAAGGTCCCTTGAAGATCTGTAATGGAACCCATTAACCCAGTGCATAATGGAAAAGATTAGAAATTTCCATTACAACACTATTGAAGGCCAGTCAGCGTTACAGCATCATGCTTTTGGTACTACTGTTTGATTTAACTTGGTTGCTTTTAAGCATCATGACCTCAATCTTTTTAACTGATAAACAGAAGCTACATTTAAGTGGGAAGTCGGAAATTTCCGATCTTGTAGCAGGGAAAGTTATTTGGAAAGCACTCAAACTCACAATTCCTCAAGAAGCATACAGTATCAAATAAAAAAGAAGAACTTTTTTCACACTGTAAAGTAAAAAAAAAAAAAAACATACAAACAATCCACAATCTAGTAATAATAACAATAATAATAATAATAATAAAGAAACATATTTATTGACTATGTTTTCAGAGAACTCCTTTTAAGAAATTGGGCCCTAAAGAGATTTTCTATTAATGTTCATAGAAAAATATTCTATACATTTAGACGTTGTCAGAGATTAAAGAAATGAAGAAGTTATAGTTACACTAGGGAACTTTCAGCAAAGGTCTTAAGTTTCTAGAACTCTTTGCAGTTCCATATGCAAATAACCCTTGCAACATGTTGAAAATGTTCAGGAACATTTTCAAATGTTTTTATACCTTTTCGAATAAAGATTTATTTCTTTAAAAATATATATAAAATTTATGGCAATTCTTGAAATTTTTTAAAAATAAATTAACTTTTAAAAAATGAAAAGGTGTGATTTTACAGTCTCTGTCTGTTTTGTCTCCTGACTTTAAACAGGCAACAGGTAATAAGTAAAAAAAAAAAAAAAAAAAGTTCCCAGTTTTTATACAATTTATGTAATTTAATTTATATTAGCATTTACAATTGTGATAATGGATAATTCTCTATGGTTCTCTGTATTATTTAAGAAATAAAGTAAAAAAAAAATGTAAATAAGACAATTCTGAATTTAAAATACAAGTTTTTTAAGCTTAGACAAAAGTTCCATTGTGTCATATTTCTACGTAGTTTAACAGTAGTTTGGCTACTTTAACATACTTTCAGTCTTTAGCTCTGAGTGCTGATGGTCGAGGTAATCATGTGATAAAAACAAAGCTAATGAATGTTTAATTCATGATCTCATCGTATTTATTATATCTGTTTTTCAGGTTTTGTGGTTTAGCAGGGTTTTCCTTTATTGTTGTTGTTGCTTTTTTAAAGTCTTGGTACCAGACAACATTGTTAGCATCAGCAAGATAAAAACACTACTGTGTGTGTATTGTGTTCACACCCTGTCAGACGCCTCTGATACAATTCAACTCTTAACACACCCTCGATTCTTCTCTTTAATCTCTCATCATCGTAAGGCCTGGTTAAATCTTCTGTAAGATGATGTGAAGTTTGTAGTGAAGAAGTCAACTTTATAAACACTGCTTTTTGTTTTTTGTTTTCCTTAAAAGGGACTACAATTTTAGTTTCTCAGGATGGAAATGAAAGAACTTAAAAAAACAATGTGTAACAAATGTGTTCATATTATATGCAAACAAACATGCAGACTAAACAGTTATTTGTATCTGTTGGAGACCATGTTCAGTTTATTTTCATTATTCACTGGTTTTGTTTCCTTGAGCCTAACATGTTGATTGCTAATCTCATATACACACCAATAAACCACATACCAAGATCACATCGTTTTCTGTGTGACTGTTTTCTTCAGGAATACACACTATTTTCATGATGCTAAATGCTAATGAGCTGTATGAGAGGATGTTACTTTTGTACACGATATATTTAAAAAAATTTATTCAAGTTTCTTTTTATATTAAAATTATATATATATATATATATATATATATATATATTAGTGCTGTCAATCGATTAAAAAAATTAACTAATTAATCGCACAATTTTTTTTGCAATTAATCGCGATTAATCACAATTAAAAGACTGAAACTTTTTGGATATGTAAATGTAAATAATTAATGTAAACTCAAGACAATGAAACTATTTAAATTCAAATATGATTGTTTATTGGAATTTTTGTTTAACTTGTAACACAGATTTTCTCATGTACAGTAAACAACATACCTGCAATAAACCATCAATATTCTCCAAATTAACTGTTGGCTTGAAAGCCATATTTATTACAGAAATAAAAACACAGGTATGTGCCATTTGTGTCATTTGAATTTCAATACAATCAATGCAATTTACATTGGCGAGGCCCTGTAAAGATTGATTTGGTGGGGTGTTTTGCTTTTAAGTGATATGTCAAAGACGAATTACTTCTCTGGTATTTAAATTCGGCTTTGCAAAATGTACAGATTACTTTTGTTTTATCCACAGAACCATCCGGCAGAGTTTTATACTGAAACTTTCCGTCTAAAAGTCCTTCCTTGGTCTTATCCATACTTCTTTGCACGTTGAACACACGTCAGCCACAACAGAAAATAAAAAAAAATGCAACCGCGTTAATTGCGTTAATTTTTTTTTATGCGTTAAATATTTCAAATTAATCGCATGCGTTAACGCACTAATTTTGACAGCACTAATATATATACAATATATATATATATATATATATATATATATATACTATATATATATATATATATATATATATACAATATATATATATATATATATATATATATACACACACGGTATATATAATAATTCCCTATATAATTATAGAATTCTAATGTTTTCTTCAAATTTTTTTTTTCAATGTATTTCTAGTTCTAACACCCTTTTTGTGTTGGTTTTGACCAGAAAAAGTTTCATCACTAGTGTCCTGTACAAACTATGTTTCAATATTTCAAAATGTAATACCAGGTCTTGGCTTAGATTTAGTGTTTAACGTCAGAGCCTCAGATTGCGTGTGTTTTGGTTCTTAATCATTAAAAATAGTGAAAAGTATTGCCACCCGTTGACTCTTTGGTGTCCTGGTCACAATCAAATTGGCAAGATGCATCTCTAAACTTATCTTTTGAAACTTAAATACTCAAAGAAGCCTTTAAGCATGAATTCTCTGCATTATCAATTCATTTCTCATTCTTTGCCTTTCTGTAGTTCCGTTTTACTTGATAAACTTATTTTATTTTATTTTTTTTAAGCAGAAACACACAATCATTAAAATCACCAACATGGACAAAATAGCAGGATGAATTATGCAGACGGTGCTCTATCTCTGATCTGATGGACAACGCGAGTTTTTTTTCCTTACTAGCATGTCTGTGAATTAAAAAGACAAAACACGGAGACTACGAATACACTTGTTGCTAATGGTTTATAATCACGCTATAATCTGTAGGTATAATCTTTATACTGGTTTTATAAATCTGGTTCCTCCTAAGCTTTTTTGTGCTTGTTGTTTGAGGTAGTGTTAGTTTGTCCTCACTCATTAGGGTTTAAAATATAAACATATATTTGGATTTCCTTAGTGATTCTACAAAAATAATGAGAAGTGCTGTTCCTTAGTTTTGCTGATGCCAAAGTAATTTAAATTAATATTATGGATGCATTACTTGTGTATGTTCAGGAAATATGATATGTTCTTTTAATCATAAATTAAATTTTCTTACATTAATGTTCTGTTTTATTGTAGCATTTTTTAAAGCTGAATTTCAAGGAAATGTTACTATGATCATGTTGAAGTATCAGCATATACTTTTCATCTAAAGATTTTTGTTTCATGACAAATCTAATTCACAATAACATCAATATCTTATAAAATAAGTTTAACATTAAAATCAGGAAACAACAATAAACTATAATTAATGATATGAAATAAATATCAGTCAGTCATTGGTGTTACTGTTACACAAAAAGAGTTTTATTTTAAAATAAGCTAAATTTTTTAAATGACTTGTTCCTGTGTCAGCGGTCACTAGATAAGGCATACTGGACAAATGTAAAAGCTCTGTCAGATGTTTTAATTTGTTTAAAAATGTCATCATTTATTTTGCAGTTTTAAGTCCGTCGTTGGTGTTACACATTTTATCATTAGAAATGTCAAATCAGACATAAAAACTGACTATGTCCAATAATTAATACATTTTGACATAATTAAAAAACCATGTGGTCTTACCGATGGAGGCTGATTGATAAGTAGTAATAAATTGTCATTGGTGTTACTATCATTGGTAGACTCTTTAGAAAACTCTTTTCCTTTCAATGACGCGTAGTAACACCAGTACTCAAATAAAACAAGAATGTTTTTAAATAATGTAAACTGAAAAAAATTGTAGTCATGTAATTGGTTGTGAATTTCATTTGTGGGTCTACTAACTTTTTTCATACAGACAGAAAAACATTGGTTTTAGACGAATGTTTCACAATTTATTGATTGATTTAGTTAATTATTGTAAAATTTTAAGAAATTGCAATTCATTGTCCAAAGCGAGTGAAAAGTATCGATTGGTAATGTCTGAAAGTGAAGTTTAAGTGGATTACACGGACATTAAAGCGCCGAACGTTTATTTAAATTAGGTCATTGTTTTATGCTAAGCTAATTAAAGAAGAAAGCTCGCGCGCCGCTCAGGTGACAGGAGCCTCAGCGGGCGACGTCACTTCCGGTCGAAACCTGAGCTTTCCATAGAAACGAATTTCACCGCGATTCGGTTAAACACGGAGAGGAAACGGAGGGCAGAGTTTTACGAATTAAACGGAGTGACAAGAGTGAAGTCTGGGTGTCCGGGGGGAAGTGGAGTGAAACCGACTTAACGGAAAACGGAGTTTAAAAACTTTTCTGTGGTGATTTATTTATTTTCTTTTTTCGGGTGACGGAGCCGTGAGAGGAAAGGATCATCGACCAACACCTTTAACAGAGTGGAAGGACAGTGAAGGATTAAACCATAAGTGTGTGTGTGTGTGTGTGTGTGTTTATGAGGTGAATGCTAACAGTGTTAAAGTTAAACCGCTGAGAGACGCTGAGGGAGACTGAGGAGCGCGCGCGCGCGACCGGACTGAGGTGGTGTTTTTTTTTTCTTTTTTGAAGAGAGCGCGCGCGAGTCCCAGTGTGATGAGGAGGATCCGTGTGTGTGTGTGTGTGTGTGTGAGGGAGAGAGAGAGATGTGTGTGAGGCGCAGACATGGGTCTGTGTTTGGGCTCCGAGGTCACGGAGGAAGGCAAGAGGGCGAAACTCCACAGCGCGGGGATAGACCGCGAGCTGTACGAGCACGCGCGCAGGGAGATGAACGTGGTCAAGGTCCTGCTGCTCGGTGAGGGTGTGTGTGTGTGTGTGTTTTAGTCTTTCACAAACACTGTGTGTGGGGGGTGTTAGAGACAGATGGGTTAAAGAGGTGTGTGTGTGTAAGTGTGTGTGTGTGTTAGACAGATAAATAGAGACTTTATTGATTCTGAAAGATTCAGTAGCAAGGACAGTGACATAATAGACAATAAACATTAGAGATATCAATCATCTATATTGTAGTAAAATAAGACCTACAACAAATACTACAGCAGACATCACTAAGACAGAATGAAAGATAAAAAAATAAGATAAAAAGTTACTAAGATACAAAGTTAGATAACAGTTACTTCAATAAAAAGTTACTAAGATAGAAATTATTAAGATAGAAAGATACGAAGTCAGAAAGTAAGATAACAATTACCAAGATAGAAGGTACTAAGATAGAAAGATTATCCATCCATTCATCCAGCTATCTAGGAACTCCTGTAGTCCACCCAGATTACATAAGATTACATTAGATTAGATTCCACTTTATGGTCACTGCACATGTACGGTACAAGGCAATGAAATACAGTTAGCATCTAACCAGAAGTGCATTTGTCGCAGTGCAAAATAATTTGCATATGTAAACGGTACAGAGGGAAGAGATTGTATACGATGAGTCGAAATGATTGTAATTGAAGGAACATACCGTTTGCCAACTGAAAATTCAGATTTTAGATCTATGCATATGAAAAATACTATAGAGTCGTACACTTTCTGTAAACTTCGATAAGCCCACGTACATGTCTGTGTGTCTCTCTGTACACAGAACTCTCTGTCTAACGTATTAATGCAAAGAAATCCCATTCTGTAAGGTTAAGTATCTTACGCCTTGTTTACACTATGTTGTCCTTCTTTGGTGCTCAGACAAATACACTCCCTGTTCGGTATTAGGAGAGTGAATCACAGATGAGAAATGGAAAAAGTAGATAAAAGGATAAAGATGAAGTTTTGTCTTAAAACCACTCCAGCGTGTTAAAATTCACTTATACCACTTCAGCGCTGTAATTTCAGCCAAAGTGAAAATATGAACTAATCCCAGTCAAAATATTCACTTTATCTTTTCTAATTAATATCTATTGGTGCAGGTGTTTGTTTACATTGAGACAGTAGCGCATTAGTAGATTATTTTAAAGTAGATGAGACTGGTTTCTGGTCATCCAGTATATAAAATATAAAGGTATACAGTAGTTAAAAGAGTGAGATCTGACCAATGTACAGATAAAACCTTTCTTTTATTTATATAGATAATAGTTATATAATTAACATGTAATTCACGTGTATCAGTCTGGAAAATGTTACAAAGACATTACTAAGTCTATGAGACTCCAGTAAACCACGGTGATAGACATTATCCACAAATGGAGAAAACGTGGAACACAGGTGATCCTTCTCAGGAGTGACCAGCCAATCAAAATTACTCCAAGAGCACAATGACGTCTTACCCAGGAGCTCATAAAAGAACAACTAAGGCCATCTGTCTCAGTTAAGGTCAGGGTCAAAAAGAAGACAAAGGCTCGTCTCACATTTGCTAATAAACATCTTGATTATTACCAAAACAAGACCAGGGCAGTTATTCTGTGGACTGATGCAAAAAATGTTAACTTTTTGGAAGGTGTGGGTCCCATTACATCTGATGTAAAAACTAACACAGTGTTTCATAAAAAGAACTTCATAGGAACAACAGTCAAAACATGGTGGTGGTGGTGTGATGGTCTGGGGCTTTGCAGCTTCAGGGCCTGAATGACCTGCCGTAATTGATGGAACCATGAATTCTGCGCTCTCAGTTTGTGAACTCAAGATCAAGCACACTCGGGTTATGCAGCAGGACGATGATATAAAATACACCAGCAAGTCCACCTCTAAATGGGCTTTAAAAAAACAACAACCAAAATGTAGGTTTTGGAGTGGCCTAGTCAAAGTCTGGAGTTAAATCTGATTAAGATCCTTAAACAGGCTGTTCATGCTCGAAAACCCTCAAGTCTGTTAAAACTGCAAAGGAGAGCGGGACAAAATTCCTCCACAGCGACGTAAAAGACTCAGTGCCTGTTATCGCAAACGCTTGATTGTAGTTGTTGCAGCCAAAGGTGTCACAAGCAATTATTAGCTTTTGTGGGGCAAATACTTTTCCACATGGGTCCAGGACAGCTTCTCTTACTTAATGAAATCATAATTTAAAAAGTGCTTTGTGTATTTACTGTGAAAATCTGATTGATGATCTGAACAATTTAAGTGTGCCAAATGTGCGGAAAAAAAAAAATCAGGAAGGGGGCAAATACTTTTTTCATGGCACTAAGCAAGAATCATAAACACAGAAATATAAAATAAATCAATACGTAGATTAGAAACGACAAGATGTTAAAATTCTGTGAACACGCAAATTAGAAACGCCCACAACTCCGAATGCCCGCCCCTTCATCAAAACTTTACACGTGCTATGATGTAATGACACTTGTTTCTGTTTGTGTGTGTGTGTGTGTGTGTGTGTGTGTGTGTGTGTGTGTGTGTGTGTGAGATTAGGAGCTGCTGAGAGCGGTAAGAGCACACTGGTTAAACAGATGAAGATCATCCACAGCAACGGCTTCACCAAACACGAGCTGATCAGCTTTAAGGTGAGCAACATCCTGTTCTACACACACACACACACACACACACACACACACGGGATTCCTAACAAACACAAATGATAACAAGCTGTCCTCAATTTAAAGCCGCGTTTAAACAAAAGATGAACTGAATCATTTATTTGTTTATGAACTCGCTTGGGGAGCAGGGTGTGAGGACGGGAACAAGGCAGAGGAATGTCCTGGAACACGAGTGTGTGTGTGTGTGTGTGTGTGTGTGTGTGTATGTGTGTGTCAGTAACAAAGAGTCAGCAGCACTGATGGAGTGAGGAATGTGAAATCATGGAGTGCTGAAAATTTCAGTCAGTCAAGAAGTATTACCAAAGACACACACACACACACACACACACACACACACAGACACACACACACACAGACATATTTCATTTTGTAATAACCCTGAACAGCCCTATCAGCAAGGCCTCACAGATGAAACAACAGGACACAGGAAGGGAGTGTGTGTGTGTGTGTGTGTGTGTGGGGGAGAGAGAAACTCCTTTACATACAGTATAGATTCCATCTATGCAGGAAGAATGTCACACACACACACACACACACACACACACACACACTCCTATGTGAAGAGGAAAAGAAACCTGTGTTTGTGTTTTCTTCCAGTCTGTCTTTTTCTGGTATTTAAAATTTAAAAACTCATATACGTAAATACAGTATAGATTCCATCTGTGCAGAAAGAATGTCACAACACACACACACACACACACACACACACACACACTGCTATGTGAAGAAGACAAGAAACCTGTGTGTATTTTCTGCTTCTCTGTCCTTTTTCTGTTATTTAAAATTTCGCCCTCACACACACACACACACACACACACACACATATTCCCAGCTGTTCCTTTTTTTATTATAATGTTGTTTTATGTGTTTAAAACTGTATATAACTCTATAATGAGGAGTTTATTATTCTTCCTTGAACTCACAGTGACTCTGATGGACATTTTTGCAGCAGGAAGTGACAGAGTCGTACAGAACAGCACACACATTTCCCCTTAGCAGGAAACACCACAACGTTCTGACCTGTCACATGACCTGTACGGTCATCTCTTTAAACACAGTGCGATCAGAGCAGTGTGGGATCTCGACCTTAACCCCTTCAGGCAGAAAATATTAACACACACATTCAGATTCTTTTGCAAGAGTCACGTCTTAATTCCAGATATTAATTATTCATACAGTAAGTGCAAAAGGCTGAAGCTGCATGCCTGAAATAATACAAATAAAAAGCTACATCAGGTGAATCTCAAACATAATATTGAAAGCTATGAAGTTGATTTTATTTCTTCTAAGGTCCGGAATAATCTGTGATTAGCAACAGACGCTTAAGGCAGCCTGAGACAGAATACGTTCAAACCAGGTGGAAAAAACACCCCTGTTTCACTGTCTGTATCAGATACTTAAACCAAAGCAACTCTGACTTTAAAGCAACTTACATTCAAGAGTCAGAAAGATAAAAAAAAAAACATTTCCAATTAGTGCAAAAGAAATGGCACTGTTTGCTTGGAAATTGTTGCTTGTGAACCTAAACAGTTACAACTTTCAACATTAAAAAGTTTACAGATGTTTTAGAGAAAAACATTAATTACAAGATAAAAAAAATCTCCTTTGACTGATTCCATGCCAAAACAAACTACATAAGTAAAGTGTATTTTTTAATCTGTAATATCAAATTGATTTTAAAGTAAAAGTTCACGTGTCACATCTAAAAATGTGTGGCAAACGTGTTCTCCTTCTCTCGAGCTTGCGTCATCCTTCATCCTTCAAGCATGAAAAAAAAAGAGAGAATTCCACCAGCTGATTCAGGAGAACGGAATGAGTGAAGCTGATTGGTTGGTTCTTGTCACAGGATTTTTCAGGATGCTGGCTGCGCAGGGAAAACACACGAGCGCTGTGTCTGTGTCGCGCTCTGTTGTGAGCGCCATTTAAAATGACAAGATTTAGCATGCATATATTTCTTTGCATATTTAGATGGCGACATCGTCACCGTAGAGGGCAGAAGACCCTCTCTTACTTTTTCCGGATCTCCAGGACAAAACACGAAAGCCTGTTAACCGTTAGCTAACTCATTAGCTAACTGTCACATTAAACACCATACGCACACCGGCCATGACAACGATGTCCAACAGAGAAACTATTACATTTAACCTTAACCTCGGGCCGGGATCGCCGTAAAGATCTCCAAATAGACTACAAAATTAATCATTTACTGCTGAGTATAAAAGATTTTTATTTCAAGGTATGAAACATACATTTCCTTACATCGTATTATTATTATTATTACCTTGCTAATTTGAGGTGGGCGTGGTCCGGATTGATTTGCTGTGAGGTCCGGAATCCAGACCGGAGTCCAAACTTTTAGAAAAGTTTCCCTTCACAAA